>NC_064621.1:483835920-484013420 GCF_023898315.1 Schistocerca nitens
AAAAAAAAGTTGTAATCGTCGTGCAAAAAAAAAAAGTTCGAGTTTCGGTCGGGCGCACAGTTTTAATCTGCCAGGAAGTTTCATATCAGCGCACACTCCGCTGCAGAGTGAAAATCTCATTCTAAATGGAATTCACTAACAGGTTACTTTTCACTGTCTTTTGAATAAAGAAATTATTGTTTTCTTAAATAGTGGTAAAGGATGACCTGTGGATCTTATTACACTATTAATATTCACTTTCAATACCTAAAAAAGACACGTGCTTAGCAAGTATGATTGTATAACTTTCCATAAATGCAGTTCACGACTTTTACTACAGTGAGACACAATGTTGACAAATTTACAAGAAAGTGACTCACCTTTTAAAATTTACTACAGGCAGCACTATGACCATTAATTAAGCAACACTCTATAAGCCTCAAGTTTAAGAACTTTAATTTATAAAAGGAACAGCAAATTTTACTTTCAAGTAAATGATTAAACAGGTGACTTTGAAACTTCACAAAACTACATTTACTGCCTCCCACAATTTCACTAAATTCACAGTAAATCCGAATATGCCCTTCTCACCAAAGATCAAATAACATTATGTAATTAACTGTCTAACTTCGAGGCTTTCATTTTTTCCACAAAATAGGACACTCGGTAATCATAATTCAAATGGAGAGGAACCTGAGAGGTGTTGTGATAGGAAAAAATCTAGGTAGGTACATAAATTCAGTTATAAGTTTCCTTATATTTGTGCACACTAAATCGCCCAATAGGCTGATCCTTCACTGTACATTATTATAGTACTTCTTTACAGTGATTGCGCAATGTGGTGGCAACTGCATGTTGGCAGGCGGATTTGCATACAGAATTGCTGGACTTTGGCCCTTCTTGGTGACGAGGATGAATACCAATTCCAGAATAGTTCCAGCTATTTATCCATCCATCCGAGGCATTGGAAAGTAGCAGAAAAAGCCTCTCTCGGAACCAGGACAATATGCCACTTTTATTTGGCAGTGCGCAGTTTGGTAGCTCGTCGCCGACTGACTCTTGGTTCCACCTTTTCTACCTAGGCCAACCACAATTTGCGCGCGCTACACAGCTCCGTTCCCGAGGGGAACCACAACGCTTTTACATACAGAATAACTAAGAACCCTAAGTGAGGATCAGCAGTTTACATAACAGCAACCAAATGCATTAACCAATACAGAACATTTGCACATGTTAGTATTTCTACAAAAAATTATTCACACAGAAATTACAATTATATACAGTAAGTTTTGTTCCCTCCAATTGAGACAAAGAATTTAAATGACAGATATACTACAATGCACAGAATCAAATCATGGCATCAAAGTTTTAACAAAGAAAGGAGTATACAATTTTATGTTACCGATTCCAACACAATTACAGATACTCAACCATGTAACATTAAACCAAAGCAAAAGGCAAAATAAATCCGTACTACATTAGAGATATGGTGTTACAAGTTGGTACAGAGTGTCTCCAGAAACACTCTTCTGAGTGTAAACACTTCCGCTGGCCACCAAACTCCCCAGACATGAACGTCATAGAGCACATCTCGGAAGCTTTGCAACGTGCTGTTGAGAAGAGATATCCACTCCCTCGTACTCTTACGGATTTATGGACAGCACTACTTCAGACTTTACTCGAGTTCACGCCACGTTTTGTTGCGGCAGTTCTAAGTCCTCGCGGGTGCCCTACGCTATATTAGGCAGGTGTACCAGTTTCTTAGGCTCTTCAGTGTTGATCACACATATCTGTACACAGTGCTGTTTTTCTGGGGGAACGCTGGGGTATGCGTACCCCTAAACTTTTTTGTCAACAAAGTAATTTTTTTACGATGTTGAAAACTTGGGGGAGTGCCACAGATTTATTTCGCGGACGAAAATTTTTTATTTCATTTTTTCGCGTTGGTAACTGCAATACGAACGATGCCAGAGCAGTTTTTGGTGGGAAAGGCGATGTCATTGACATGCTATTAATGTAAGTTACACTGTAGTTTTATAGTTAAATAAATTTTCAGATGTATTAAAAATTGGGTCAGTGGAAGCACGGGATACTACCCATCATCTATGCCATTTCGGGAGCCAAAGAAGGTTACAAGACCGAGCGAGGTGCCGCAGTGGTTAGTACACTGGACTCGTATTCGGGAGGACGACGGTTCAATCCCGCGTCCGGCCATCCTGATTTAGGTTTTCCGTGATTTCCCTAAAGCGCTACAGGCAAATGCTGGGATGGTTCCTCTGAAAGGGCACGGCCGACTTCCTTCCCTAATCCGATGAGACCGATGACCTCGCTGTTTGGTCTCTTCCCCCACAAACCAACCAACCAACCAAGGTTACAAAAGATTTTTTTTAGTGTAGTTTCTATTGTTGTTGGTGATAGGTGTGAATGGTTTTTGTTGTATTGTGTCTTTTAGTGGTGTTTTATAGGTTACAATATGTGTTCAGTAATATTTCCTTGTATTGTTTTGTATGTAGATTGGACTCACCTGTTTCATTTGAGGTGTATTATACGTCAATTGAAGTGTACGATACCATTTTCTTTTATTGTTCAGGGATTGGTGGGTATCGCATGCTTCATTTGAGGTGATATAAACCAATTGTTCGATACCACATTCTCTTGTGTTTGGATGTTTCTCGGTATCGCCTGCTTCCTTTGAGCTGAAAATCAATAAATGGTTCAAATGGCTCTGAGCACTAGAACTTAGAACTACTTAAACCTAACTAACCTAAGGACATCACACACATCCATGCCCGAGGCAGGATTCGAACCTGCGACCGTAGCGGTCGCGCGGTTCCATACTGTAGCGCCTAGAACCGCTAGGCCACACCGGCCGGCGCTGAAAGTCAACTGTAGAGTCCGTTACCACTTTCTTTTGCAGTTCGACATGTTGACTATGTCATGACTAAAAGCAGACGGGTGGTATCCCATGCTTCAGTTATAAGTAATTTTCGCTGCATTATATCCAATGTCGGAGTACCCTCAAACTTTTTTTTTTTTAGAAAGAAAGCACTGTTTGTACCTATATTTCAAATATATCTATAGCGAATTTCGGCCTGCAGGTTCATTTTCACGCAGCTCAAAGTTTGTAACGTCAAATCTCCTGAAGAATATTTCGTAGAATGATATAATTTTGTAGAAGCGTTCAGTGTACATTATGATACTTTCTGCAATTTTTCTTTCCAACACAGTTGGTAGTAAAGACGTAATAAATCAAAACGTCATGCATGATGCTGCTGTTCTTCAACTCATCTCAACGTTTATGACGTTATATCTAATGAAGTATGTGCCATACAATGATATGATGTTGTATGTACATTTGTGGTGTTTGTTAATAATGTATGCAAAATATATCATGAATAAATTCAGTATTGACGAAGTAAAGAGTTAAATCGTCATTCCTGACGTGACAGTTTTAGTGCATGAACAGCGAAAATGTAATTAGCGATAAAGTTTTTTCCTTTCATCATTTTGTGGGAGTTGTGAGCGAGAAAAAGTTTCGTAAATATTTGGAATTATGTGTTAAGTTTGTTGCTTGTTGCTAAGTACTCTTATTCTGTAATAAAGGATGACTGAAGTGTGGGAATTCGCACGTGGTGAGGTACATTTGTTTTTCACCTCTCCCCCTTCCCTTTGATAGGTATGTGGTACTTACCCCCAAATAAGTTAATTGCAGTGTGTCTACGAACTTCGCGCAAGTGCAGTCAATAGGTAGACAAAGTTCTACCACAACCGCATGGACGGTATGTCAGCGCATGAAATTCGAAGAAACAAACAAACATCTACATCTGCATCTACATCAATACTCCGCAAGCCACCTGACGGTGTGTGGCGGAGGGTACCTTGAGTACCTCTATCGATTCTCCCTTCTATTCCAGTCTCGTATTGTTCGTGGAAAGAAGGATTGTCGGTATGCTTCTGTGTGGGCTCTAATCTCTCTGATTTTATCTCATGGTCTCTTCGCGAGATGTACGCAGGAGGGAGCAATGTACTGCTAGCCTCTTCGGTGAAGGCATGTTCTCGAAACTTCAACAAAAGCCCGTACCAAGCTACTGAGCGTCTCTCCTGCAGAGTCTTCCACTGGAGTTTATCTATCATCTCCGTAACGTTACTAAATGATCCTGTAACGAAGCACGTTGCTCTCCGTTAGATCTTCTCTATCTCTTCTACACTCCTGGAAATGGAAAAAAGAACACATTGACACCGGTGTGTCAGACCCACCATACTTGCTCCGGACACTGCGAGAGGGCTGTACAAGCAATGATCACACGCACGGCACAGCGGACACACCAGGAACCGCGGTGTTGGCCGTCGAATGGCGCTAGCTGCGCAGCATTTGTGCACCGCCGCCGTCAGTGTCAGCCAGTTTGCCGTGGCATACGGAGCTCCATCGCAGTCTTTAACACTGGTAGCATGCCGCGACAGCGTGGACGTGAACCGTATGTGCAGTTGACGGACTTTGAGCGAGGGCGTATAGTGGGCATGCGGGAGGCCGGGTGGACGTACCGCCGAATTGCTCAACACGTGGGGCGTGAGGTCTCCACAGTACATCGATGTTGTCGCCAGTGGTCGGCGGAAGGTGCACGTGCCCGTCGACCTGGGACCGGACCGCAGCGACGCACGGATGCACGCCAAGACCGTAGGATCCTACGCAGTGCCGTAGGGGACCGCACCGCCACTTCCCAGCAAATTAGGGACACTGTTGCTCCTGGGGTATCGGCGAGGACCATTCGCAACCGTCTCCATGAAGCTGGGCTACGGTCCCGCACACCGTTAGGCCGTCTTCCGCTCACGCCCCAACATCGTGCAGCCCGCCTCCAGTGGTGTCGCGACAGGCGTGAATGGAGGGACGAATGGAGACGTGTCGTTTTCAGCGATGAGAGTCGCTTCTGCCTTGGTGCCAATGATGGTCGTATGCGTGTTTGGCGCCGTGCAGGTGAGCGCCACAATCAGGACTGCATACGACCGAGGCACACAGGGCCAACACCCGGCATCATGGTGTGGGGAGCGATCTCCTACACTGGCCGTACACCACTGGTGATCGTCGAGGGGACACTGAATAGTGCACGGTACATCCAAACCGTCATCGAACCCATCGTTCTACCATTCCTAGACCGGCAAGGGAACTTGCTGTTCCAACAGGACAATGCACGTCCGCATGTATCCCGTGCCACCCAACGTGCTCTAGAAGGTGTAAGTCAACTACCCTGGCCAGCAAGATCTCCGGATCTGTCCCCCATTGAGCATGTTTGGGACTGGATGAAGCGTCGTCTCACGCGGTCTGCACGTCCAGCACGAACGCTGGTCCAACTGAGGCGCCAGGTGGAAATGGCATGGCAAGCCGTTCCACAGGACTACATCCAGCATCTCTACGATCGTCTCCATGGGAGAATAGCAGCCTGCATTGCTGCGAAAGGTGGATATATACTGTACTAGTGCCGACATTGTACTCGAACATAATACGTGTTCCAAAATTCTACAACTGATCGACGTTAGAGATAGGTCTATAGTTCTGTACATCTGTTCGACGTCCCTTCTTGAAAGCGGGGATGACCTGTGCCCTTTTCCAATCCTTTGGAACCCTACGCTCTTCTAGAGACCTACGGTACACCGCTGCAAGAAGGGCGGCAAGTTCCTTCTCGTACTCTGTGTAAAATCGAACTGGTATCCCATCAGGTCCAGCGGCCTTTCCTCTTTTGAGCGATTTTAATTGTTTCTCTATCCCTCTGTCGTCTGTTTCTATATCTACCATTTTGCCATCTGTGCGACAATCTAGAGAAGCAACTACAGTGCAGTCTTCCTCTGTGAAACAACTTTGGAAAAAGACATTTAGTATTTCGGCCGTTAGTCTGTCATCCTCTGTTTCAGTACCATTTTGGTCACAGAGTGTCTGGACATTTTGTTTTGATCCACCTACCGCTTTGACATAAGACCAAAATTTCTTAGGATTTTCTGCCAAGTCAGTACATAGAACTTTACTTTCGAATTCATTGAACGCCTCTCGCATAGCCCTCCTCACACTACATTTCGCTTCGCGTTATTTTTGTTTGTCTGCAAGGCTTTGGCTATGTTTATGTTTGCTGTGAAGTTCCCTTTGCTTCCGCAGCAGTTTTCTAACTCGGTTGTTGTACCACGGTGGCTCTTTTCCATCTCTTACGATCTTGCTTGGCACATACTCATCTAACGCATATTGTACGATGGTTTTGAACTTTGTCCACTGATCCTCAACACTATCTGTACTTGAGACAAAACTTTTGTGTTGAGCCGTCAGGTACTCTGTAATCTACTTTTTGTCACTTTTGCTAAACAGAAAAACCTTCCTACCTTTTTTAATATTTCTATTTACGGCTGAAATCATCGATGCAGTAACCGCTTTATGATCGCTGATTCCCTGTTCTGCGTTAACTGTTTCAAATAGTTCGGGTCTGTTTGTCACCAGAAGATCTAATATGTTATCGCCACGAGTCTGTTCCCTTGTTAACCTTCTCAAGGTAGTTTTCAGATAAAGCACTTAAAAAAAATTTCACTGGATTCTTTGTCCCTGCCACCCGTTATGAACGTTTGAGTCTCCCAGTCTATATCCGTCAAATTGAAATCTCCACCCAGAACTGTAACATGGTGGGGAAATCTACTCGAAATATTTTCCAAATTATACTTCAGGTGCTCAGCCACAACAGCTGCTGAGCCTATAGAGACATCCATTTACCACCCAAATTATTTCACATTTCGGATCTCCGTCAATTTCCTTCGATGGTATTGCACTTCTTATCGCTATAAACACGCCTCCCCCTTCACTGTCCAGCCTGTCTCTGCGGTATACATTCCAATCTGAGTTTAGGATTTCATTACTGTTTACGTCTGGTTTCAGCCAACTTTCTGTCCCTAGTGCTATATGGGCATTGTGACCGTTTATTAATGAGAGTAGTTCTGGGACCTTTCTATAGACGCTCCTGCAGTTTACTATTAGCACATTAATATTGTTATTCCCTGTTGCATTTTGCTTACTCCTACCTTGTCGCGTCTCAGGAGGCGTCTTGTCGGGCCTAGGGAGGGAATTCTCTGACCTAAAAAACCCACATGTGCACTCCACACGTACTCCGCTACCCTTGTAGCCGCTTCCGGCGTGCAGTGCACGCCTGACCTATTCAGGCGTGCACTACATTGATTTATATATATTAGATTGATTACAATTGCTAATGTAAAATCATGGTAATTTAAGAAATGGTTATTTGCATGTGTTCGCTGACGCTAGTGTTGAAAAGAGAACCAAAATACACTATCAAGAAACGCAAATAATTTTTTGAAACAATATTTTACGACTATTTGTTTTCATTTAACATGTGTTAAATTAGGCAAGAATGGTAGCTCGTTGAAGTATGAGCAAATTGTTATTTATATTTATTGTAAACGATCGGAGTGTGAGTGAATATTTATAACATTTCTTTATTTAAATGATGGTGTAATATATTAGAAGTCCGCAGCTCGTGGTCTTGCGCTAGCGTTCTCGCTTCCCACGCACGGGGTCCCGCGTTCGATTCCCGCCGAGGTCAGGTATTTTCCCTGCCTCGAGATGACTGGGTGTTGTTGTTTCATCATCATCATTCATCCCCATTACGGTCGGAAGAAGGCAATGGCAAACCACCTGCGCTAGAACCTTGCCTAGTCGGCGGTACGGGTCCCCCATCGTCCTCTACGCTCCTCAGAGTATGAAACTTCATCATCATCAATATATTAGTTAACGTGTTTAACGTGGAAAATGGTCAAGTTCATTCAAATCATGTCTGTAGAACTTAAGGACTATGAGGCGACCTCGAACTCTCATGTTTGTTCTGGAAGAAGACAGACCTGCCTGTGGTAACGTGCGTGATTTGGTCATATAGGTTACTGATTCAGGGCAGTAACGGCCTCTACAGCACTTTAATTTTTGGAGCGACTTAGTTTTCGGGAGGTCTGAATGTGCTCCAGTGCAGAACTCTTTTTCCGCTTGCATCACGACATTGAGAACGGAGTGTGAGTTACTACTAGTTGTATTTCGTGTGTTTTGTAAATCTTAATGCTGAAGTCTGAATTATTTGAGCTGGTGAATATTCGTGTATTGTTGTCATGAAATGGTCTTAGTTTTCTCGAGTCTTGGGTGACCATTTAGCTCGGAGGATCTGCTACCATTCTCAAAAAGCTCTCAATGCAACTTTACTGTATTTGATAAGGCTATTTTCTGCCTATATTTTAATTTCATGTCGTAGCACCTGTTTCCGTTTATTTGAGATTTACTTTCTTGAATAAACGTTATTCAACGTAACTCTTTGTGTCTATATCAATTACAGATGTTAGAAGAGAACCATTTTTATTAAGTATTAATTTATCTTTGTTCAATATGTGTGCTTATTTTATTAATTCGCGATTCTAGCCAACGCATAGCCAATTTGTCTGCAGGATCACAGCTGAAAGTTATTATTTGTAGCGAGTTAGCTGCTGGGCATAGAAGCAGACGCCGGCCTGAGTGGCCGAGCTGTTCTAGGCGCTACAGTCTGTAGCCGCGCGACCGCTACAGTCGCAGGTTCGAATCCTGCCTCGGGCATGGGTGTGTGTGATGTCCTTAGGTTAGTTAGGTTTAAGTAGTTCTAAGTTCTAGGGGACTGATGACCTCAGGAGTTAACTCCCATAGTGCTCAGAGCCATTTGAACCATTTTTTTGAAAGCAGACGTGTGCGGCTCGACCCTACGACATTATTGAGCTATTCTTTTTAAACATTGCCGTGCATAACCCAGTTACCTAACATACGAGCAACGTCAGCTAATTCGCAGTTGGTTTGCTCGTGTGGACTAATGGTTACAGAGATGCTTCTCAGACGAATAACCGGTAGATAACGTCGCACTCAGTAGTCTTCTTTTTAACGGCCTTCGAATGCCTTATGAAAAGTATATCGTCCCATTTAAAAAAAAAAAAAGTAGTGTTTCACTAAGTCGTTTGGTGCAAGAGTTAACGGTATTATGCATGCAACGAAGGTATGTGGCCACCTGTGTGCTATCATTTGCTGGAAACCGTTTTCCGGTATCTTATACCTTTCATGAAATGGAAGGTTTGCTACATCTTTTGGCACTCACTCTGTTTAGTGCCTATGTCAAATCGTTCATGATACACGCGAGTTTTAGACTTTCATTGTAGAAATTGCTATTGACGCACATGTCCTCTGACATGCATTTAAGCAACGTAAACGTAAACAACACTCAAGGGTTAGGCCTAAGGCCTGTTGCCACTGCCCGATTGCTGCCCACAAGGCAGTACAAGCAGCCATCTACGATCGTTGTCTATCTAACAAACATGTCGCCAATTCCTTCGGCTGTTATTACCAGTAGACGAATCCTGATGATTCCTCTGCTTTTTTTATTGAAGCTGCTCCTCATCTGGCCTCACGAGGTTAAATGGACACCGATCTAGAAGTCCCTAACTCAGACTAACTCCGAGGAGGTACTGGGAATTGAGCACGCGTCCTTCCACGCCGAAGGCAGAGACGCTAACCGTTCATCTGCATCTACATAGGTACTCCACAAGCCAAAGTCCGGTGCGCGGCGGACGGTAACCTGCAACGCTACTAGTCATTTCCTTTCGTGTTCAACTCTCAAACTGAGCGAGGTAGAATCTTATCTTCGTCGTCCTTAGGCGAAATGTATGTTGGTGGCAGTAGGATCGTTCTGCAATCAGCTTCAAAAGCCAAAATTTTCTCAATAGTTTTCGTCAAAAACAATGTCGTCTTCCCTTCATGGATTCCCGTTTCAGTTCCCAAAGCGGCTCTGTAACATTTGCGTGTTGTTCGAACCTAACGGTAACAAATCTAGCAGCCCGCCGCCGAATTGCGTCGATGCTTTCCAATAATCCGACCTGCTACACATCCCAAACACTCGAGCAGAACTTAAGAATAGGTCGCACCAGCATCCGTATGCAGTCTCCCTCACTTTCCCAAAATTCTCCCAATAATCTGAACTCGACCATTCGCCTTCCCTACAGTTCTTACATGCTCGTTCCATATCATATCGGTTTGCAACGCTACGCCCGGGTATTTAAACAACGACAGTGTGTCAAGCAGGACACTATTAACGCTGTATCAGAGCATTACTGCTTTTTTTCTCCTAATCTTCCGCATTAAATTACATTTTTCTACATTTAGAGCTAGTAGCCATTCTTCACAGCAACTGTAAGTTTTGTTTAACACATATTTCTTGTGAAACACAACTAGCTTTTCTCACACACGAAGGTATTTCAAATGGATTCCGTATTTCTAGATTTCTAAAAGGCATTTGACTCAAGCGGCTTGTAGTGAAACCGCGAGCTTATGGAATACCATCACAGTTATGTAACTGGATTCGTGATTTCGTGTCAGAGGGGGTACAGTTTCTAGTAATTGACGGAAAGTCATCGAGTAAAACAGAAGTGATTTCTGGCGTTCGCAGAGGTAGTGTTTTAGGCTCTCTACTGTTCCTTATCTATATAAACGATTTAGGAAACAATCTCAGCAGCCGTCTTAGGTTGTTTGTAGATGACTCTGTCGTTTATCAGAAGATAAAAACAATGAAAAACGATTTAGAAAAGAAATGTGAATGGTGCGAAAATTGGCAGTTGACTCATCGACATGAGTGCTAAAAGGAATCCGTTAAACTTCGGTTACACGATAAATCAGTTTAATCTAAAGGCCGTAAATTCAACTAAATACCTAGGAATTACGAGAGTAATACCAAAAGTAAAGTCTCCTTCTCTGTGTGCCAGTTGGTCACACTGTTATGAAGAGTGCTTCAAGCGCAGTGTGTAAACATGCGCACGCCGCTCTGACGCGCTGTCTTGGCTTGGCAGCCGTTGAGAATGGCGCTCCCGTTGGATGTTACCGCCAAGTGCGAATTGCGCGCAGTTATTCGGTTTTGGAACGCAAAGGGTACTGCGCCGATTGAAATACATCGTCAATTGACGGAAGTGCATGGTGAGTCGTGCATGGATGTCAAAAATGTTCGTAAGTGGTGTAGAGAGTTTGCAGCTGGTCGGACCGAAATTCGCGATGAACAAAGGAGCGGGAGACCGTCAATTTCTGAGGAGACAATGTTGAAGGTTGAGCAAAGCATGCGTCAAGATCGGTGGATCACCCTGGATGATCTGTGCACATTGGTTCCTGAGGTTTCCCGAAGCACCGCTCACAGAATTTTAACGGGAACATTGAACTACCGGAAGGTGTGCGCAAGATGGGTGCCACGCATGCCGACTGAGGACCACATGCGGGAACGAGTTGATGCTTTCCGCCAATTTCTTCACCGCCTTGCAGCCGAACACGACAACTTTCTGAACGCAATTCTCATAGGTGACGAAACCTGGTCATACCACTTTACACCTGAGACCAAGCAACAATCACGCCAGTGGCGGCATCCTTCTTCGCCAAAGCCGCGGAAATTCAAATAAACGTAGTCTGCCGGTAAAGTCATGACAACCGTTTTTTGGGATCGGAAAGGGGTATTGTTGGTCGACTTTATGCCCACTGGGACCACATTTAACGCTGACAGGTAGTGTGAGACTCTGAAACAACTCAAACGGGCAATTCAGAACCAGAGAAGAGGAATGTTGAGCAAGAGCGTACACGTTCTCCATGACAACGCTCGCCCACACATCGCTCTGCAAACTGTTGCTCTCCTGCAACAGTTTCAGTGGAACATAATCACTCACCCACCCTATAGTCCTGACTTGGCGCACAATGACTATCACCTGTTCCCTAGATTAAAAGACCATTTGGCCCGAAAGCGATTCAGCTCCGACGACGAGGTGAAACAAGAGGCTCATAACTTTCTGAACAGCATGGCGTCTAGTTGGTATGACATGGGCATACAAAAACTGCCACAGCGTCTACAAAAATGCATCGACAGAATGGTGATTGTTGTTGTTGTTGTGGTCTTCAGTCCTGAGACTGGTTTGATGCAGCTCTCCATGCTACTCTATCCTGTGCAAGCTTCTTCATCTCCCAGTACCTACTGCAACCTACATCCTTCTGAATCTGCTTAATGTATTCATCTCTTGGTCTCCCTCTACGATTTTTACCCTCCACGCTGCCCTCCAATACTAAATTGGTGATCCCTTGATGCCTCAGAACATGTCCTACCAACCGATCCCGTCTTCTGGTCAAGTTGTGCCACAAACTTCTCTTCTCCCCAATCCTATTCAGTACTTCCTCATTAGTTATGTGATCTACCCATCTAATCAAAAAATGGCTCTGAGCACTATGGGACTCAACTGCTGTGGTAATTAGTCCCCTAGAACTTAGAACTACTTAAACCCAACCAACCTAAGGACATCACACACATCCATGCCCGAGGCAGGATTCGAACCTGCGACTGTAGCAATCGCACGGTTCCGGACTGCGCGCCTAGAACCGCGGCCGGCCCCATCTAATCTTCAGCATTCTTCTGTAGCACCACATTTCGAAAGCTTCTATTCTCTTCTTGTCCAAACTATTTATCGTCCATGTTTCACTTCCGTACATGGCTACACTCCATACAAATACTTTCAGAAATGACTTCCTGACACTTAAATCTATACTCGATGTTAACAAATTTCTCTTCTTCAGAAACGCTTTCCTTGCCATTGCCAGTCTACATTTTATGTCCTCTCTACTTCGACCATCATCAGTTATTTTGCTCCCCAAATAGCAAAACTACTTTACTACTTTAAGTGTCTCATTTCCTAATCTAATTCCATCAGCATCACCCGACTTAATTCGACTACATTCCATTATCCTCGTTTTGCTTTTGTTGATGTTCATCTTATATCCTCCTTTCAAGACACTGTCCATTCCATTCAACTGCTCTTCCAAGTCCTTTGCTGTCTCCGACAGAATTACGATGTCATCGGCGAACCTCAAAGTTTTTATTTCTTCTCCATGGATTTTAATACCTACTCCGAATTTTTCTTTTGTTTCCTTTACTGCTTGCTCAATATACAGATTGAATAACATCGGGGAGAGGCTACAACCCTGTCTTACTCCCTTCCCAACCACTGCTTCCCTTTCATGTCCCTCGACTCTTATAACTGCCATCTGGTTTCTGTACAAATTGTAAATAGCCTTTCGCTCCCTGTATTTTACCCCTGCCACCTTTAGAATTTGAAAGAGAGTATTCCAGTCAACATTGTCAAAAGCTTTCTCTAAGTCTACAAATGCTAGAAACGTAGGTTTGCCTTTCCTTAATCTTTCTTCTAAGATAAGTCGTAAGGTCAGTATTGCCTCACGTGTTCCAGTGTTTCTACGGAATCCAAACTGATCTTCCCCGAGGTTGGCTTCTATTAGTTTTTCCATTCGTCTGTAAAGAATTCGTGTTAGTATTTTGCAGCTGTGACTTATTAAACTGATGGTTCGGTAATTTTCACATCTGTCAACACCTGCTTTCTTTAGGATTGGAATTATTATATTCTTGCTGAAGTCTGAGGGTATTTCGCCTGTTTCATACATCTTGCTCACCAGATGGTAGAGTTCTGTCAGGACTGGCTCTCCCAAGGCCGTCAGTACTTCCAATGGAATGTTGTCTACTCCGGGGGCCTTGTTACGACTCAGGTCTTTCAGTGCTCTGTCAAACTCTTCACGCAGTATCGTATCTCCCATTTCATCTTCATCTACATGGTGATTATCAGAAAAAATAGCTAAATGTTCAAGCTGTAAACTGATGTAAACCATTGCAGAAATAAACAGGTCTATGTACTTAAAAAATAGGAGACCTTACTTTTGGGATTACCTCGTACAATTACGAACAACTAACATTGGAAAGACCACATAGAAAAAGTTGTGCGGAAGGCGAACCAAAGACTGCATTTTATAGACAGTACACTTACAAGATGCAACAGATGTACTACAGAGACTGCTATACTACGCTTCTTCGTCATCGTTTGGAGTACTGCTGCGCGGTAAGGGATCCTCACCAGATAGAATTAACGTAGGACATCGAGAATGTTCAACGAAGAGTAGCACGTTTTGTATTATCGCGAACTGGAGGAGAGAGTTCACTGAACTGATAAAGTATTTGGGACGGGCACCATTAAAACAAAGGCGTTTTTCGTTGCGGTGGAATCTTCTGTTGACGTTTCAGTCACCAACCTTCTCCTCCGAAGGTAAAAGTATTTTGTTGACCCCGAGAAACGATCATCATAATAAAATGCGGGAAATCAGAGCTCGCACGGAAAGATATAGGTGTTAGTTTTTCCGCGCTGTTCGAGAGTGGAATAATAGAGTGCTATTGTGAAGGTGGTTCGATCAACCCTCTGCCAAACACTGAAGTGTGATTTGCAGAGTATCCATGCAGATGTAGATGTTGTATCCTCCTACAATCACTCAACTCCTTCCTGTGTACCACAGCATCATCAGCAAACAACTGCAAACTGCTGCTGATCCTGCCCACCAGATCATTTATGTATATAGAAAATAATAGCCATCCTACCGCACTTTGCCGCGACACTTCTGTCTATATGCTTGTCTGTGACGAACACTCGACGTCGAGAACAACATACTGTGTTCTTTTACTTAAGATTTCATCGAGCCAGTCACATAGCTGGGAACCTGCTCCACCTGCTCCTACCTTCGGCGGCTACGGAGGTCTGCAGAAAGTCTATATGCGATTTCTTCTTATCTTCTGTTGTGTTTACATGCTTCAGACGTTACTTGTTTGCAGCTTCTTTCTTGTACACGCATGCGCCGCTGAAAAACTGGTCAGTTCAGAAATGTTGCTGTCGCACATGTATACAGGGTGGTCCATTAATCGTGACCGGACCAAATATCTCAAGAAATAAGCGTCAAACGAAAAAGCTACAAAGAACGAAAGTTGTCTAGCTTGAAGGGAAAAAACCAGATGGCGTTATGGTTGGCCCGCTAGATGGCGCTGCCATTGGTCAAACGGATATCAACTGCGTTTTTTTAAAATAGGAACCCCCATTTTTTATTACATATTCGTGCAGTACGTAAAGAAATATGAATGTTTTAGTTGGACCACTTTTTTCACTTTGTGATAGTTGGCGCTGTAATAGTCACAAACATATGGCTCACAATTTTAGACGAACAGTTGGTAACAGGTAGGTTTTTTAAATTAAAATACAGAACGTAGGTACGTTTGAACATTTTATTTCGGTCGTTGTAATGGGATACATGTACCTTTGTGAACTTATCATTTCTGAGAGCGCATGCTGTTCCAGCGTGATTACCTGTAAATATCACATTTATGCAATAATGATGTCCGTCAACCTCAATGCATTTGGCAATACGTGTAACGACATTCCTCTCAACAGCGAGTAGTTCGCCTTCCGTAATGTTCGCAAATGCATTGACAATGCGCTGACGCATGTTGTCAGGCGTTGTCGGTGGATCACGGTAACAAATATCCTTCAACTTTCCCCACAGAAGGAAATCCGGGGACGTCCGATTCGGTGAACGTGCGGGCCATGGTATAGTGCTTCGACGACCAATCCACCTGTCATGAAATATGCTATTCAATACAGGCTTCAACCGCACACTAGCTATGTGCCGAACATCCATCATGTTGGAAGTACATCGCCATTCAGTCATGCAGTGTTACGTCTTGTAGTAACATCGGTAGAACATTACGTAGGAAATCAGCATACATTGCACCATTTAGATTGCCATCGATAAAATGGGGGCCAATTATCCTTCCTCCCATAATGCCGCACCGTACATTAATCAGCCAAGTTCGATGATCCACTTGTAGCAGCCATCGTGGATTTTCCGTTGCCCAGTAGTGCATATTATGCCGGTTTACGTTACCGCTGTTGGTGAATGACGCTTCGTCGCTAAATAGAACGCGTGCAAAAAATCTGTCATCGTCCCGTAATTTCTCTTGTGCCCAGTGGCAGAACTGTACACTACGTTCAAAGTCGTCGCCATGCAATTCCTGGTACATAGAAATGTGGTACGGGTGCAATCGATGTTGATGTAGCATTCTCAACACCGACGTTTTTGAGATTCACGATTTTCGCTCAATTTGTCTGCTACTGATGTGCGAATTAGCCGCGACAGCAGCTAAAACACCTACATGGACATCATCATTTGTTGCAGGTCGTGGTTGACGTTTCACATGTGGCTGAACACTTCCTGTTTCCTTAAATAACGTAACTATCCGGCGAACGGTCCGGACATTTGGAAGATGTCGTCCAGGATACCGAGCAGCATACATAGCACACGCCCGTTGGGCATTTTGATCACAATAGCCATACATCAACACGATATGGATCTTTTCCGCAATTGGTAAACGGTCCATTTTAACACGGGTAATGTATCACTAAGCAAATACCGTCCGCACTGGCGGAATGTTACGTGATACCACGTACTTTTACGTCTGTGACTATTACAGCGTCACCTGTCACAAAGCGGATAAAGTGGTCCAACTAAAATATTCATATTTCTTTACGTACTAGACGAATATGTAATAAAAATTGGAGTTCCTATTTAAAAAAAACGCAGTTGATATCCGTTTGACCTATGGCAGCGCCATCTAGCGGGCCAGCCGTAACGCCATCTGGTTTCCCCCTTCAAGCAAGACGAGTTTCGTTCTTTGTAGTTTTTTCGTTTGATGCTTATTTCGTGAGGTATTTGGGCCGCGCGCTATCAGTGGACCGCCCTGTATATCAGTATTACCTTAAAATGGCTTAAATTGCGAAGCAAGCCTTTAGTGAATTTCAAGAAGTTTTTAATTTCGACATAAAGCATACTGCCGTTGTCCAAACTTAGTTTCATTCTTCAGCAAAGTCCTAAAAAGTGTTCGTTGCCTTCGGGACGCGGTCTTTTGAAAGATAAATAAACTAATGAAAATAGAGCTTAACGGAGCAGCGGCGCAGGCGGCCGTTTCCCACAGGCGCGGCGCTGCGCTGCGCGGCCCACAGCGTGGGTGTCGCTCGACTGGTGGGCATCGCCCGCTGGCGGATGTGCGCCCGGCGCAGCGAGTGGCTACGCCTCTCCTCTACTCGCCTCGCCTCGGCCGGTCACGATCTGCGGAGACCCGAGGACGGCTCGCGCGCGGAACACACCCTACGTCATTACGGCGCTGGCCAAAACAAAGTCGCCGCTATCGCCCTCATACATCTCGGCACCAACGCTGCACACGAGATGCGTTGGCGTTGCCAATGTATCTTCTCGAGCGTCTCTAAAGCCAAATGACACCCTGTACCCCAAGTGAGAATATGAAACAAAAGCTTAAGTTTTGATTGTGCAGTTCACAATATTTTTCCTAGGAAAGTTCAAGTATTGTGGTATCAGTTACCTAACCGGTAAATGGTTCTTGTCCTATCTAAATAAAAGAACGCAGAATGTAAAATAGCAATTTACAAGTAGAAAATATTCACCATAAATCGAGATCTGCTCTGCTGTTGTTCTCGTTATAAATACACACTCCTCGCCATTAAAATTGCTACACCAAGAAGAAATGCAAATGACAAACGGGTATTCATTGGACAAATATATTATACTAGAACTGACATCTGATTACGCAATTTGGGTGCATAGATCCTGAGAAATCAGTATCCAGAACAACCACATCTGGCCGTAATAACGGCCTTGATACGCCCGGCAATTGAGTCAGACAGAGCTTGGATGGCGTGTACAGGTACAGCTGCCCATGCAGCATCAACACGACACCACAGTTCATCAAGAGTAGTGACTGGCGTATTGTGACGAGCCAGTTGCTCGGCCACCATTGACCAGACGTTTTCAATTGGTGAGAGATCTGGAGAATGTGCTGGCCAGGGCAGCAGACGAACATTTTCTGTATCCAGAAAGGCCCATACAGGACCTGCAACATGCGGTCGTGCATTATCCTGCTGAAATGTAGGGTTTCGCAGGGATCGAATGAAAGGTAGAGCCACGGGTCGTAACATATCTGAAATGTAACGTCCACTGTTCAAAGTGCCGTCAATGCGAACAAGAGGTGTCCGTGACGTGTAAGCAATGGCACCCCATACCGTCGCGCCGGCTGAAACGCCAGTGTGGCGATGACGAATACACGCTTCCAATGTGCGTTCACCGCGATGTCGCCAAACACGGATGCGCCCATCATGATGCTGTAAACAGAACCTGGATTCATCCGAAAAACTGACGTTTTGCCATTCGTGCACCCGGGTTCGTCGTTGAGTACACTATCGGAGGCGCTCCTGTCTGGGATGCAGCGTCAAGGGTAACCGCAGCCATGGTCTCCGAGCTGTTAGTCCATGCTGCTTCAAACGTCGTCGAACTGTTCGTGAAGATGGTTGTTGTCTTGCAAACGTCCCCATCTATTGACTCAGGGATCGAGACGTGGCTGCACGATCCGTTACAGCCATGCGGATAAGATACCTGTCATCTCGACTGCTAGTGATACGAGGCCGTTGGGATCCAGCACGGCATTCCTTATTACCCTCCTGAACCCACTGATTCCATATTCTGTTAACAGTCATTGGATCTCGACCAACGCGAGCAGGAATGTCGCGATACGATAGACCGCAATCGCCACAGCCTACAATCCGACCTTTATCAAAGTCGGAAACGTGATGGAACGCATTTATCCTCTTTACACGAGGCATCACAACAACGTTTCACCAGACAACGCCGGTCAACTGCTGTTTGTGTATGAGAAATCGGTTGGAAGCTTTCATCATGTCAGCACGTTGTAGGTGTCACCACCGGCGCCAACCTTGTGTGAATGCTCTGAAAAGCTAATCATTTGCATATCACAGCATCTTCTTCCTGTCGGTTAAATTTCGCATCTGTAGCACGTCATCTTCGTAGTGTAGCAATTTTAATGGCCAGTAGTGTGAGTTAAATGCTCTGTCATCGT
The DNA here is from genome assembly GCF_023898315.1 of Schistocerca nitens. Lineage (NCBI taxonomy): Eukaryota > Metazoa > Arthropoda > Insecta > Orthoptera > Acrididae > Schistocerca > Schistocerca nitens. The sequence goes on from NC_064621.1 coordinate 483,854,763, forward strand.
ATGTAGACGAAGTTCAAATAGTTCTTTTTGCTGATTATTCTAATACGCGATGTACCATGGAGCCACAGTTACAGTGTGCACGGTTTCCTTCTAGAGGGTTGTACTGTTCCTCACACGTCACACCCGAGTGCCCTCTCTTGCCATAGTAATTGGTAATGTTGTGTCCGATTCACTTCTCGTGCTGACTCACCTTGTAGTGGATGTGATACAGTGTTATACACAATGGTTCCGTATTCTAACCGAGAGCTTGCCGACAATTTGGAAATTTGTGGTAAGTTCTATGGGACCAAACTGCTGATGTCATCGGCCCCTAGGCTTGTTGTTGTTGTTGTGGTCTTCAGTCCTGAGACTGGTTTGATGCAGCTCTCCATGCTACTCTATCCTGTGCAAGCTTCTTCATCTCCCAGTACCTACTGCAGCCTACATCCTTCTGAATCTGCTCCCCTAGGGATCTGACCCGTGGCCTTCGGTCCCGGCTTCGATCCCCCCCCCCCCCACTGCCTAAATTTTGATAAATAATGAGCATTGGCGGACGAAGACTTCTGGCATAAGAAGTCAGCCTCATTCTGCCAACGGCCTTGTCAAAGAGGGCGGAGGAGCCGATAGAGGTTCAGGGCACTCTCTTGTCCGAGGGGTGGGAAATTGCCCCTAAAGGCGGAAGAATCAGCAATGATCAACGACATGAGGATGCAGAAGGCAATGGAAACCACTGTATTAAAGACACGTAACATGTATCCACAGGACATGTGGCCGGTAATTGAAGAAGTATCATGATGATCTCTCCATTGGCAAAAGATTCCGGAATAGTCCCCCATTCGGATCTCCAGGAGGGGACTGCCAAGGGGGAGGTTACCATGAGAAAAAGATTGAATAATCAACGAAAGGATAACGTTCTACGAGTCGAGGCGTGGAATGTCAGAAGCTTGAACGTGGTAGGGAAACTAGAAAATCTGAAAAGGGAAATGCAAAGGCTCAATCTAGATATAGTAGGAGTCAGTGAAGTGAAGTGGAAGGAAGACAAGGATTTCTGGTCAGATGAGTATCGGGTAATATCAACAGCAGCAGAAAATGGTATAACAGGTGTAGGATTCGTTATGAATAGGAAGGTAGGGCAGAGGGTGTGTTACTGTGAACAGTTCAGTGACCGGGTTGTTCTAATCAGAATCGACAGCAGACCAACACCGACAACGATAGTTCAGGTATACATGCCGACGTCGCAAGCTGAAGATGAACAGATAGTGAAAGTGTATGAGGATATTGAAAGGGTAATGCAGTATGTAAAGGGGGACGAAAATCTAATAGTCATGGGCGACTGCAATGCAGTCGTAGGGGAAGGAGTAGAAGAAAAGGTTACAGGAGAATATGGGCTTGGGACAAGGAATGAAAGAGGAGAAAGACAAATTGAGTTCTGTAACAAGTTTCAGCTAGTAATAGCGAATACCCTGTTCAAGAATCACAAGAGGAGGAGGTATACTTGGAAAAGGCCGGGAGATACGGGAAGATTTCAATTAGATTACATCATGGTCAGACAGAGATTCCGAAATCAAATACTGGATTGTAAGGCGTACCCAGGAGCAGATATAGACTCAGATCACAATATAGTAGTGATGAAGAATAGGCTGAAGTTCAAGACATTAGTCAGGAAGAATCAATACGCAAAGAAGTGGGATACGGAAGTGCTAAGGAATGACGAGATACGTTTGAAGTTCTCTAACGCTATAGATACAGCAATAAGGAATAGCGCAGTAGGCAGTACAGTTGAAGAGGAATCGACATCTCTAAAAAAGGCCATCACAGAAGTTGGGAAGGAAAACATAGGTACAAAGAAGGTAGCTGCGAAGAAACCATGGCTAACAGAAGAAATACTTCGGTTGATTGATGAAAGGAGGAAGTACAAACATGTTCCGGGAAAATCGGGAATACAGAAATACAAGTTGCTGAGGAATGAAATAAATAGGAAGTGCAGGGAAGCTAAGACGAAATGGCTGCAGGAAAAATGTGAAGACATCGAAAAAGATATGATTGTCGGAAGGACAGACTCAGCATACAGGAAAGTCAAAACAACCTTTGGTGACATTAAAAGCAATGGTGGTAACATTAAGAGTGCAACGGGAATTCCACTGTTAAATGCAGAGGAGAGAGCAGATAGGTGGAGATAATATATTGAAAGCCTCTATGAGGGTGAAGATTTGTCTGATGTGATAGAAGAAGAAACAGGAGTCGATTTAGAAGAGATAGGGGATCCAGTATTAGAATCGGAATTTAAAAGAGCTTTTGAGGACTTACTGTCAAATAAGGCAGAAGGGATAGATAACATTCCATCAGAATTTCTAAAATCATTGGGGGAAGTGGCAACAAAACGACTATTCACGTTGGTGTGCAGAATATATGAGTCTGGCGACATACCATCTGACTTTCGGAAAAGCATCATCCACACAATTCCGAAGACGGCAAGAGCTGACAAGTGCGAGAATTAGCGCACAATCAGCTTAACAGCTCATGCATCGAAGCTGCTTACAAGAATAATATACAGAAGAATGGAAAAGAAAATTGAGAATGCGCTAGGTGACGATCAGTTTGGCTTTAGGAAAAGTAAAGGGACGAGAGAGGCAATTCTGAAGTTACGGCTAATAATGGAAGCAAGGCTAAAGAAAAATCAAGACACTTTCATAGGATTTGTCGACCTGGAAAAAGCGTTCGACAATATAAAATGGTGCAAGCTGTTCGAGATTCTGAAAAAAGTAGGGGTAAGCTATAGGGAGAGACGGGTCATATACAATATGTACAACAACCAAGAGGGAATAATGAGAGTGGACGATCAAGAACGAAGTGCTCGTATTAAGAAGGGTGTAAGACAAGGCTGTAGCCTTTCTCCCCTACTCTTCAATCTGTACATCGAGGAAGCAATGATGTAAATAAAAGAAATGTTCAGGAGTGGAATTAAAATACAAGGTGAAAGGATATCAATGATACGATTCGCTGATGACATTGCTATCCTGAGCGAAGGTGAAGAAGAATTAAATGATCTGCTGAACGGAATGAACAGTCTAATGAGTACACAGTATGGTTTGAGAGTAAATCGGAGATAGACGAAGGTAATGAGAAGTAGCAGAAATGAGAACAGCAAGAAACTTAACATCAGGATTGATGGTCACGAAGCCAATGAAGTTAAGGAACTCTGCTACCTAGGCAGTAAAATAACCAATGACGGACGGAGCAAGGAGGACATCAAAAGCAGACTCGCTATGGCAAAAAAGGCATTTCTGGCCAAGAGAAGTCTACTAATATCAAATACCGGCCTTAATTTGAGGAAGAAATTTCTGAGGATGTACGTCTGGAGTACAGCATTGTATGGTAGTGAAACCTGGACTGTGGGAAAACCGGAACAGAAGAGAATCGAAGCATTCGAGATGTGGTGCTATAGACGAATGTTGAAAATTAGGTGGACTGATAAGGTAAGGAATGAGGAGGTTCTACGGAGAATCGGAGAGGAAAGGAATATGTGGAAAACACTGATAAGAAGAAGGGACAGGATGATAGGACATCTGCTAAGACATGAGGGAATGACTTCCATGGTACTAGAGGGAGCTGTAGAGGGCAAAAACTGTAGAGGAAGACAGAGATTGGAATACGTCAAGCAAATAATTGAGGACGTAGGTTGCAAGTGCTACTCTGAGATGAAGAGGTTAGCACAGGAAAGGAATTCGTGGCGGGTCGCATCAAACCAGTCAGTAGACTGATGACAAAAAAAAGGCTTACACACTACTTAATCTAACTTCTAACTTATGCTAAGGACAACACACACCCATGCCCAAGGGAGGACTCCTCGAACCTCCGACGGGGGGGGGGGGGGGGGGGGGGGGAGCCGCGAGAACCGTGGCAAGGAGCCTCAGACCGCACAGCTTGCCGACATGGTGTTTGTGTATGGAAAGGCAAGTGGCAACTGTCGGAGAGCAGCTAGTTTGTATCAGGAGACCTATCCCCTCCGACAACAGCCACAGCCTTCAATACTCGCAACAGTGTTCGCCGTTTGTATGAGACATCGTCGTTTCAGGAAGCAGGAAATCATGAAGGACGTACCCGAAATGTTCGGACACCAGACTCGGAGGAAAATGTGATTAACACTGTGTAAGCAGACTGCCGTGTCAGTACCAGGCAGTTGGGCTGCCAGTACAGGGTAAGCCAGACGAACGTGTGGGACATTCTCCATGACACTGTTACTACCATTATTACTTGCAGTGTGTGCAGGACTTTCCACATCTGGAGCAGTTTTGTCACTGGTTTCTTCACCAGGCAATCACGAATGCGGGATATGTGTCACCCATCCTATTCACAGATGAGGCCACCTTTACGCGGATTGGTTGGTATCTTCAACTTTCTTAAATCTTTGGACTAAATGCAGAACCCCCATGGTATGGTAACAGCGAATCATTAGCATAGGCGCAGCCGTAATGTGTGGGCCGCGATAGTTGGTGACCGTATTTAGGGACCAGTCTTCCTTCCACGTCGCCTAACGGGCCGGAACTATCGGCGTTTCTTGTGGGAGACTTTGCCTCTCCTGCTGCAAGAAGTGCCATTTGATGATTCGAAGGGTTATATGGCTGCTATATGATGGACGCATCTCAATCGTGTCTTCACTGACCGATGAATCGGACAAGGGGGGGGGGGGGGGGGGGGGGAATCCAGTTGCATGGCCTGCTCGTTCACCAGATTACAATCAGTGCGATTTCTGGTTTTGAAACCAGCTCAAAAGTATCGTACATGCAGAGCTCATTCCTGATATGGAGACACTGGAGCAGCGTATTCATGCTGTCTTTGACCCTGCTTGTATGCAGCCTGACCGATGTGAACGTGTAAAACAGAACATGCTACGGCGGGTACACGCTTGCGCTGAGGCACATGGAAACCATTTTCAACACATACTGTAACTGGGGCTGCCTGTTACAGCGCGTATTAGACCGCAGTCTCTGTAACAATATCTGATTCAATAGATGGTCTCTAGCATGCAAATCATGCATTTGCGGACATAAATTAGAACTTTTTTGTTCCGTATCCTGTCATCGGTCAATCCCTAGAGTCTGTACATGGTGGAAAAAAAATACGTACAATCCAGTCTGTTTGGTAAAACACCGTGTCCTGCTGCGTAAAGAAGTCAGTAACTGCCTGAACTGCCTGCTACAGATCCTTGTCCGACGGGAATCTTCTACCCTTCAACGCCCTTTCGCCCTTTTTAAGAGAACGAAGGCGTGATAATCATGTGGGAAGCGATCAGGGCTATAGAGCGGATACTCGACTGTGTCCCACTCGAGTTGGTGTTAACTTCTGCTTTACTATGTGTAGCGTGAGTCATCACTCCAAATCACTCGTTTACAGTCATCTACTGTTCAGTGGCCTCACTCTTTACAGCACCTCAAGCATCGCTTAGAATTAGCTACAGAAATGTGTAACTTATGGGGATCTGCTCGACCACTTTTAACTCCCTACACACAATGTGGACTGCTGGCAGCAGCTTTACAGTCACGAGTGGTTCCTTATGCAGATTTAATGCGATTTTTTACTGCTACCGTCAACAACTCTTGATGGTCCTTTCAGTCACCAGATAATATCTGCTTGGTCGTGGTCTCGTCTTGGTTCTTCCTTCGCGTTTCCACTTAACAGTCACGTCACAACAGTCGATTTGGACAGCTTTAGAAGGGTTGAAATGCCCCTGATGAATCTTTTATTCAGGAGACATCCAATGACTAGGCCACGTTCGAAGTCACTGAATTCTACCGACCGACCCAGTCTGCCGTTACCGACAATGGAATACTCCACGCCTCTTTTCACACTTGTGGCCCGCCTATGCTGACTCATAGCTGTCCATTCAGATTTACGTAGAGATGTTGGAATACTTTTGGTCATATAGTGTACGTAGATTGTGCAAAATGTTTTTGAGCAGGTTATTGACAGTGACGGCAATGCATGACCAACAATGCTTCTATTCAGTAACTAGTCTGCTTCCCATCTTGTACGCTTTCAAGGTTGTGCAGCACTACGAGGTTGCTTGCAGATGATGCAATTGTGCGCTAGGATGTGATCGCTTGAATCTTGTTACGACTTGCACAGGTAAATAGACGAAAAAGTTGGATTCAGTTTGACTACGTTGTCGGCTACCTGTCACTGAAACCAGTCAAAACCCGTAAGTGTTTCGCAATTTATATCCGGAGCGGGTTGTGTTGGAACGTACATAGGAAAGCAATGGTTGGGAAACCATCTATCAATTCAGATTTATTGGAAGAACCCTAAGGAAGTGTCACATGTGGGAGACGTCATTTATAAAAAATGTTATTCAGTCTGCTCTTACTGACTGCGTGTCAGGGCTTTATTAAGTTCAGTTAACGGAAGAGATACAAAAGAGTTAAGAATAGCTTCCCGGATTTACCCACTTAACACGAGAGTGTCGCAGAGATGCTCAACAGTGGGCGACGTTACAAGAAAAACGTTGTGCATTGCGAAGTACCGACATTGCCAAACGAGTCCTCCAACACCCTTCCTGCATAATGAACGCGACGCTAACACTGAAGACAGTCGGGCTCGTATAGAGATTTATGTACGACAGCCAGAGCCACTGCTTGCGGATAATACAGATATCCTTTGGCTTTTATAAAGTAGTCGCAGTAGGAAAACGCAGTACTGGTACCAAGGGACTTCATAAAGTGTGTTACACATGTCGACACACGTTAAGACTTCTGTGCAACAGGTATGGCGCATTGCCAGATGGCAGTACACGTTCCGGGTTTCATGCGTACACGTCTCTGCTGCGTGCAGATGACAAGCGAATCACAGAGCGAAAGTGAAATGACGCAGCGACTGGAATCAAACTGTTTATAAATTAGTTATATAAAAGTAACCTTTAATTGCGAAGAGGGTAAATAACTTACAGAAATTTTTGGTACAGCACTGAATACAGTATATCTTCATCTTTTATTCCCGCTTTATACCGTTAGTTTACGACGTTCCTGCTAGATGACGTGTGCGAATGAGTAATTCCAGCAGTCACCACAAAGTCGTATAACTGTGTAGAAGGTTCCGTAAAGGGACATCCTCCTCTAGCATTACTTTTTCTCAACAGGAGTTGTCGATACCAGAACAAATTTTCGAATTTTGGACAGGTAAGTGTTATCTCAACTGTTTATCTGAATAATTTCCTATAATTTTATACACAATATGTTATATTTCAAGCTAAAAACTATGACATTGAATTACTTTATTTTCGTTGTTACAATCTATATATACTAGCTTTGCATGTACACTTAACAATTTTTTTGAGAGATATTTGAAATTACGAAATATTTGGCACACTTAAAATTTATATTATTAATTATGCACTCTGGTACTGTTTATTATGTATATTTCTGGATTTATTTATAAATCAATAGAAATTCATTTGTCAACAAAGTTTGTAAACCCTTTGGAATGTTTTATTACCACAGAGTGGGGGGGGGGGGGGGGTAGTAGTGGACGTGTTTTTGTATTTTCGAAGCACAATTTAATTTCGGCTTCGTTAATGTGAAAATTCAAAAGGCAGTGTGATATAGTAAAATGTGAAGCAAATAAACATAAAAAACAAAAAGTCTGCACAGGTATTCATCAAATTTATATTCGTTAATTGGAACATGGGAACCTAAAATGTGAAAATTTCAGCTTCAAGAATCAGACCCCTAGATATGAAGAACTGGAACGAACTACGACAAAATAAGTATTGTAAATCTTACTCCTCTCCCATTTTTTGAAAAGACTTTATCGTCGACAGTAGTAGTGACAAAAACAAAGGGGGGAGGGGGTGATTACAGTGCGCAGTATCGTTTATGGTTTCATGAATCCAAATCCTGTATTACTTTTCAGACACAATTCGAAAATAAATAAGGCAAGGACGTCGGGTCAAGGTCGGCCAGTAATCCCTGATGCAGTAATTGGAAGAGTTTTGCAGTCCTACGTTCGTAGTTCGGATAAATCAACGAGACGTGTCAGCTTAGAATTGAATATGCGTAGTTTTGCAGTGTGCGGAACTGTTGCAAGCTTGAAGAGAAAGTGACAAACAAATATTTAACAAAATCCAGACTGAAGACGATTTTTCTTAATAAAATTGTGTTCAGTGACGAAGCCATGTTCCACACCTGCGATAAAATATTATGGCATAATGTTCGGATATGGGGGCGCAGAAACCACAGAATGTAATCGATCATGTATGGGACTCGCCTAAGGAAAAGGCTTTTGCGCTGTAAGCTGCAACAAAGATTTACGGTAGTCGCATGCAACATTTCTAAATAACACTTCAGTGCTATGGAAACATTTCTGTAAGTTATTTACCTTTTTCAGATTAAAAGGTCACTCTTAGATGACTAATTTATTAACTCCCAGTACTTCAAAGTTGAAGTATGTGGGAAAGTGCGATTCTTGTGGGCAAATGTCTAAATTGCACACAGATTCACCTTGAAATTCTGAGCCAAATGCGATATCGCGTCCAGCCGTAGTGAAACGGTGCCAGCAGTTTGACGAAGGCCACACACTCGTGGGTGATGCTGGCCAGGAAGAATGAAGGTCTTGCAGTATGCGATTTCCATCTTTTGGACAAGCTGAAAGACCATCTTGCAGGAAAAGAGATTTTCCAACGACGAGGATGTTCACACAACGATTCTTAAATGCGTCCGTGACCTAGGAGTAGATATCTATTGTGAGGTATTAAACAATTGATAGAAACTTCCGACCTTTGTTTATAGAGACATGGTGACTATGTTTAAAAATAGTGTGACGTATCTGTGTCACTGTGAAGTATAGTGCACCATTTAGAAAAATCTTTTCTCCTGCCACAATAATTCGTAACTTATTTTTTGAAATCTTCTCATAGGTATGTCAAGGAGAATGAGTACCTATGATTGATAATGAAACACCCTAAAAAATAACCAAGATTAAACATTAGGCACCAGAAAGGAATAACAAAAGTTTTGTCCGTAAAAATATTTCACTGTGTGATAAATCGCTGATCTGGTTCATGTCGCAGCTCCAAATTCGATGTTTTTGGGACCTCCAGTTCGGTATACCAGAAAGCTATTTCGCAATGCTGCGGCAGCCTAGGATACTTTATTAAAACAGGGACTTTGTGATACCACCAACTGCAGTGCAAAACCTGAAAAAAAGCTGTGGTCGTCGATTTGGTCTCTTCAGCAAAATAATTAGCGACATCTGAGCTGTAACTCACATCGCAAACAAGTGAAATATCCTTGAATGCATTTCTTGAAACCTTTAAGGGAAGTCCATTCGAGATGTCGAATGCAAGTTATTAAGATGACTATGAAACGCCTGTACAAAATGCACTGAACTCTCGAGTGGGATCTGCCAGTACAAGCGACGTAATGACGTTCATGCTCTGCAGTTCGCTTACGGACAAAGCTTACACCCCACCAAATTCACACGGCTATTGGAAGATGTGCAGTGGATGGAAAAATATGAAAAAACAACGAGAAATGAATGCTTGAACATAAATAGAGATGCTAGCCAAGACTGCGGCTTACGCTGTTGAATTTGACCACGAACAACACCTATGTAATGTGGTCATGTGAGTGCATTATGTCGGAGCTAAGAGAACTCGAACGACGACAAATTGTTGGTGCTCGTGTGGTGGGTATTACCGTAACCGAGGCAGCCGAAGTGTCTGGTGCTTCAAGGGTCACCGTATCGAAGATTTATATCGTATACAGGGAATACGGAAAAATATGATGCGCTAAGTGACAAAGCGGACAAAATCGTGTGCTGAGTGATGATGAGAGACGTTCATTAAAGGGGATTGTGATGAAAAATAAGAGGACGACAGCTGCAAAAATCAGGGCAGAACTGAACGTCGCACACGTAAACCGTACTTCGGACAGAAGAGTGCTTGATCGCTATCCACATGCATCATCATTACCTGACCTTGACAGTGTTTTGCAGGAAGAATGGTATAAGATTCCCGTGACAAGCTTACAGGGCCTGCATTTATCCATTCCGACGCGACCACAACCTGTTTTGTATGCCAATGGTTTTCCTACACCCTATTAGACATGATTATGGTGTTGTGTTTTTAGTGTTTCCATAATTTTGTCCACACGTTTTCGTTGGCGACAAAAATTCCGTTCTGTGCAACGATATTCGTACCCTGTGCAAGCAAGCAAAGTTTTTCCTTTTACAAAATAAGTGGTGAGACACACAGCCATTGATTGGGTAAAACGTCATGAGAAGTTACCATTCATGAGGACCAGAGTTACAGATTGGAGAGAGACCGCTCCTGTCGTCACGGCGAGTGGAATACCACGGCGTGTCTCGCGACTGGGGTGACGTCATAACTTGTACTGGCCGTGGGCCCAAGACAGTCGAGTGCCGCATGAACAAGACGAGCGATATCGGCGTATCTCATCGTGGGTGCCCGACACATGAGACACTGCAACGTGAGGTCGTCCGTGAACTCAGCTCTTCATATGCCACTGTGTCAAAGGTCGGAGAAAACCACCACAGCCAGAATCACATAACGCAGGCAACAGCACGGCGACAGAAGGTGCAGCAGTTATCGAGTAGCCGGCCGAAGTGGCCGTGCGGTTCAAGGCGCTGCAGTCTGGAACCGCAAGACCGCTACGGTCGCAGGTTCGAATCCTGCCTCGGGCATGGATGTTTGTGATGTCCTTAGGTTAGTTAGGTTTAACTAGTTCTAAGTTCTAGGGGACTAATGACCTCAGCAGTTGAGTCCCATAGTGCTCAGAGCCATTTGAACCAGTTATCGAGTAGTATGGATTGTAGTTGAGGATAGATGGGCCTCACCATAGCGGTCATCGTCACTTCATGCTACACAACAGTAACTATTGAACAGCGATACCACCCACAACTGTCCAGTCGCTATTTTGGGTAATGACGCAATCACCTCACTCGTTTGTCTGTTTACTGCATGTCACAGGGCGGAGAGGGCATGGCCGCAGAAACACTAACACTGTATTAGTATCATGTCTCCGGTGGTTACAAATAATTTGTCCAGTGTGCTTATTTTCACATAACATTAGAATCATCACTACAATGTAAGTAGTTGATCTACTAAATGTGAACATAAAAATCGACCTCTCACGCTACCAGAAGTATACTGTCTAGTCACATTGATGTGACCACCTGTCAAAATCTTGAATAACCACCCTTTTGCAGCTCGGACCGCTGCAAGACGAGCAGGAAGAGAGTCAGTGAGGTTCCGGAAGGTACCGACAGGGACGTGGAGCCACGCCGACTCCAGTTTCTCGGTTGAGGATCCATGGTGAAAACAACTTGATCGATGTGGTCCCACAGATTCTCATTTGGGTTTTAATCCGGGGAGTTTGGTGGCGTGGGGAGTACGGTAAACTCAATATGGTGCTCTTCGAACCACGCACGTATGCTGCGAGCTGTTTGGCCGTTACATAGTCATGGTGGCAGATACCACTGTGGCTGGAAAAACAAAGTGCATATAGTGGTCCCCAACGATACATGCATACTTTTGTTGATCCGCTGTGCCTTCCAGAATGTCGAGATCACCCAGGGAATGTCACAAAATATCTGGACCCTACCGAAGATTATTGCATGGTGCTTGCTTTCACACCGTACATACCAACGCCAACTGTCTGATGGCGCATGAAACGTGGTTCATCTGAAAAGGTCAGGTGTCACCACCCAGAGGACGTCCAATTGCGAACTGGTATGCAAATTCCAGCGTTTGTCACCGACGAACTGCAATCAGCAAGGTTGCATGAACTAGGAATCTGCTGCGGAGGCTTATACGCAGCAATGTTCGCTGAATGGACGTTGAGGGGACACATTTGGTAGCCCCTCGGTTCACCTGGGCGGCCAGCTGCTCAACAGTTGTACGCCTGTTCACCTGCACTCGTTCGTACACATCTTCGCAGACTTCGTTCACATCTGTCATCTATGACCCGCGGTGCACCACAGTTGCCTCGGCTCGGTTTTGGATAGCACCATTTTGCCATGCACGGTCTTTCGTTATTCGTGTCAGAGGTACACTAAAATGAACACATATACAATACATACAAAGAAAACTGTACAGTATTCACCCGGAATTGGGCAGCTTTGATAGCATTGGGTGCTGCAGACGTCCTTCATGCTACAGCTGGTTGGGCATGAATTACATTTGAAGAGATGCCAGGTTGTCTGCAATTCACCGCATTCGCGTGTTGTGTTGGCAGTTGGCAGTTGGAAGTTCCATTTAAGTGGATTGTCCCTCGATCTTGCGACTTCGGTCCGTAGTCTGTTCAAGGAATTCCAGATGACCCACTTCTCCATGTGTCCAGGCGGCAGGGATTCTTGTGGTATCATCCAGTTTGACAGGTGTTAGCATCTTTCTTTCCATTTGATGAGTCGGGTAGCCGCAGCTGACTCTCCTAAGGGCTGTGAAGTTGTTATGAAACTCTTCCTGGACTTCAGTCTTGGCTTGGCAGGTTGATGTCCAAAGAGTGGATGTGAGGTCACTGTATTTGATTTATGCCTCTCGATGATAGCGGTGACCTCTCTTCTAATGTGACATGGAGAAATCCCAGTGAGGCACTGAACTTTGTCCATGGGGGCTGGCCTTAGGCAGCCTGTAACAATCCTACAGTTGTCATTTGAGGCTACATCAAACTGCTCTGCATGTACTGAATTGTACCACACTGGGCCAGCATACTCTCCTGCCGAATAGCATAAGGCAAGAGCTGTTGTTCTTAATGTTTGTGGATGTGTACCCCAGTTCGATCCCGCCAGTTGCCGAAGAAGGCAGTTTCCGTTGGATACTTTCTGCTTCAGCTTCAGACAATGTTCCTTGTAGGTCAGTGTACGATCGAGAGTGACACCCAAATACTCGGGGTGGGAACAATATTCTAGTGAAACTCCATTCCAGAATATTTCAAGTTTCCTGTCAGCTTGTTTATGTTTCAGATGGACTTGCGTTTTCTTAGGATTGCGTGCGAGTTGATTCTTTTTATAGAAAGTACCGTGTGTAAGCATTATCTCTGCATCTTCAAACCGATTGTCCTGGGCAGCAAGAGCAAGGTCATCAGCATATATGAAGCTTTTGCGTCCCTGAGGCTGTGGTTGGTCGTTAGTGTACACATTAAATAAAATAGGTGACAGTACACTTCCTTGAGGGAGACCATTCTTTTGAGTTCTCCATCGGCTGTGTTTTCCCTGGAGCTCCACGAAGAAACGTCGATTCTGTAGGAGTGCTGCAATTATCCTCGTCAGCGCGTAGTCGTTAGTCAAGTTGTAGATTTTGTGCAGTAAGGTTGTGTGGTTTACAGTGTCAAAGGCCGCCGAAAGGTCAACAAAAGCTACACCTGTTATCTTTCTCTGCTCAAAGCCATCTTCTATGAACTGAGAAAGATAAAGGATTTATGAGGTGCAATTCTTGCCTGGTCTAAAGCCAGCTTGCTGCGAGATAAGAAGTGGATCAACTACCGCAGTTAAGCGGCGAAGAATCATTCTCTCTAGGATCTTATAGAGGTGGCAAAGGAGAGATATTGGCCTGAAGTTCTTCGGATCCGTTGGTGACTTTCCAGGTTTTAGTATCGCAATCATGCGGGCCTTGCGCCATAATTTCGGGATCTCGAAAAAAGCCAGACAATGGTTATACAGGTTTAACAGCCAGTCTTTGCCATGCACGGTATATACGATATATGCCGCCGTGGTTAAAGTATATACCGCCATGCACGGTATATACTTTAACCACGGCGGCACGCGAACAGTTTACAGACTTAGCCGTTTCGGAAGTGCTTACACCCCTGGCCCGGAAGCCAATGATCATTCCCATTTGGACGTCAGATTAATCGTTCCGTTCTGCATCAGGACGAGTGCAGTTTCCGCGTCTCCCCAACACGCTTTATATGCTAGTGTTGCCACCTGCCGTTTGTGAATGACTATTGCACGTTGACGTCGAACTCAGATGTCGGCCACACTAATGTGACTGGACCGCGGATATTAATTTGTTCGATAATGAGCCATTAGAGATCGTCATTTCGTTCAGTCTCTCGAAATCGGTCGGCTTGAAACGCAAGTTTTTCTACCAGATACAACCATGGTTGTTAGCATATATGTGTTATGCGTGCTAGTGCGATATGTATCAAAAAATACAATCACATGAATTGAGAGCCGGCCGCGGTGGCCGTGCGGTTCTGGCGCTGCAGTCCGGAACCGCGGGACTGCTACGGTCGCAGGTGCGAATCCTGCCTCGGGCATGGATGTGTGTGAGGTCCGTTGGTTAGTTAGGTTTAAGTAGTTCTAAGTTCTAGGGGACTGATGACCTAAGATGTTAAGTCCCATAGTGCTCAGAGCCATTTGAACCATTCACATGAATTGAGAGTTTATTGGGAAAATGACTTCTTAATCGTAACTAATTTACCTGCACGATATTATTGTCAGCAAATGTCCCTGACTGCTTTTCACAAATGATACTGTTTTGGTGTAGATGTAGAGTTTCGAGATAACGGCTGTAAAACTCTGAAATATTTACCGTTAACTGAAATTTCATTCGCGACGTCTAGCTGAGTCCCAACATAAGTAGATTCTGTAACACTCACATAAGGCGAATGGGCGTAGACTTGAATTCTCGTGGACGTATAACAATTACACGCGGCACGCATGGATACAATTAATATCCAAGAACCTTCAACATCGCAGCGCGTCAGCAATCGTTGGTTAATATATTAAAAAACTAGAAACCCGCCTCGATTTCAAAAAAACACCTAGTGTTAACCTAGGTTTCGGCGTAGATAACTGCACCTTCTTCAGAACAATAAAACCTACAAGTGCCTAAGAAGACCTTTGTCAATGATTAAAAGAACACCATAGCTATACATTTATAAACGGAAAAAAGGAAAACACAAACAGTACATGTGCAGTTTATGGCGGGTCATGGCCCATCTCACATAGGCCGGTGTGAGGTGGAGGTTACACCAATAAGTTAAGTAACGGTTTAGACTTTCTACACATGTACTGTTTGTGTTTTCCTTTTTTCCGTTTGTAAATGTATAGCTATGGTGTTCTTTTAATCATTGACAAAGGTCTTCTTAGGCACTTGTGGGTTTTATTGTTCTGAAGAAGGTGTAGTTATCTACGCCGAAACCTAGGTTAACACTAAGTGTTTTTTTGCAATCGAGGCGGGTTTCTACTTTTTTAACAATTAATATCCATTCTGCCGATCTTAGCTTCTTAAATGCCACCAAAACTGATGGAATTTTTGGAGCTTAGCAAGTGCAGCGAAGAAAGCTGTACGAATCGCTGACAGAATTTGGCATTAAAGACTATTTTTCTTCACTTGTACCAATCTGCTTCTGTTGTCTCAGCTATAATGTGTAAAGTTACCTCCATCTAGCGGAATTCTTTCATTTTCTCTGCCGTTTTCTACACTTTTAATATTCACGAAATTGGTATCCTTCCTACTTCTCTTCATCGCTTTTGTGTTAACTTTGTTTATCCTTGACGCAAGTTCTTTAATTTTGCTGGTCATACCTTCAGGCAGTAGTGTTACCTGTTTCCCGTGCTCTCCTGTCTCATTTCACTTTGGCCTGTTTTCTTAGCACTTTTTCAACCGGTTAGGTAACAACCTCCTTCACGTCCTCTCTTCTGCTAATTTCTTTATCCTTTTCATACCTCCTAAAGCCATCGTTCTCGACAATACTCCAACTGTTGTTCTACCTCTTCAAATTACGCTCTCTCCCCTTCTCCTTCCAGTATCACATAATTCCTCATGGATGCTTAGCACATATCCCTTCCCCTTCGTTTCTTAACAGTTTTGGATAAGCTTCATACGTTGCCTACTCCTTCTAGAGGGTGTCCAAGAAGTAGGGATGGATATTAAAGTGCTACAGAACATACAAAAATTTTTGAAAATGTGATTTTTTTTTACAAACACGTTAAGTAACTTATTCCATTTATGTACGAAAAATTATATCCTGCATATGACAACCCATGACCGCGCGGCAACGAGCAAAGCGTTCATTGAAGTTCTCGATGACGTGTTCACAAACATCAAGCGAGACGCCGTTAGTAACCCTTTTAATTTCATCCTTCAAAATGGCTCTAAGCACTATGGGACTTAACATCTGAGGTCATCAGTCCCCTAGACTTGGAACTACTTAAACCTAACTAACCTAATGACAACACACACATCCATGCCCGAGGCAGGATTCGAACTAGCGACCGTAGCAGCAGCGCAGTTCCGGACTGAAGCGCCTAGAACCGCTCGGCTACAGCGGCCGGCATTTCATCCTTCAATTGGTGAACTGTTTGTGATTTGTTCACCTACACTTTTGATTTCACAAACCCCCACCAAAAATTCACAAGGCAGAAGATCGCATGATCTGGAAGGCCACACCTGGTTGCCACGCAAAGAGATAATTTTTTGAGGAAACGTTTCATTCAGCAGAGCAATCGTTTCACGAGACATGTGACATGTCACACCATGTTGTTGAAATCAAAAATCGCCACTTTTATCAATAAGAGGGAAAAACCAATCAGAAAGCATGATTCGGTAACGGACGCCGTCCACAGGGGCGGCAGATCCATCATTATTTTCAAAAAAGTACTGGCCGATCACTCCTGCCCAGAACACACATCACACAGTCATACGTTGTGGATGCATCTGATCTTCCACAGTCACTCGCCGATTTTCCTTACCCCAAATTCTACAGTTCTGCTTATTGACGTACCAACTCTAGTGGAAGTGTGCCTCATCTGAGAAAACTATTCTTTTTGTGAATTTCTCTTTTTCCGCTTGTCGAGAATAGACTTACTGAGCAGATCGATGTCTCTTTCCACTATTTGCAGGTTTCAACTCTTTTGTAAGTTGATTCTTGTAAGTATGCATTTTCAGATCTTTTGAAAGGATTTCATGCAGTGAACTTGGTGATAAATTCAACCGTTGAGCTCGTCGGCAAACCGATTTTCTGGGGCTTATGCTCACACTGTCACGCACGACAGCAGTGTTTTCTTGTGTTCGAACAGAACGCGGTCGTCCTGTTTCCTTAATGTTTGAAACAGAACATGTGGTCTCAAACTTCCGGATCAACTTCCGAACTGATGATTCGGTTGGAGCAGCAGTACTTCCTAGTGTCACACGCAATTAACGAACGGTTGCCGAGGGACTTTCACTGTTTTCGTAATAACTTTTTATCACTTGGATATGTTGGTCAGTTGTCATCTGCTCCAATACGAAAATAAACATCAAGCAACAATGCTCACCACACAAAAATTATCAGGCTGCTAATGGGAAGGATCGCAGATAAAAAACGTGAAAAAGTCACGGCTGCCAACCGTCATACGACAAAATGACGCAACATGCAAATTCGTCCTTACTTCCAGTATAGCCCTTAATACCTATACAGTAGTTGAATTCAATATAAAGGCATGTATATTTGTAGTAAAATTAACATTGTCGGCAAGAATAGTTGTGCACAGTTTATTTGCGACAAATGCAGACAAATGGCATCGCATTTGTTGTCAGTAGTACGGTATATAACAAGACATCAACGATTCAAGTGGTAGAAGGGGGCACTCAGTATAAAGGCAATTGGCTCTGCGTAGTGTTAGTGTGTGCGTATGTGCCTTTACGCAGATAGAAACAAACACCATTATTGACAATGCGTGTTGTGTACATAAACCACGAATGTGGCACTGCCCCGCGGAAAACAATTATCGTGAGAGAAAAAAGCAAAAATCGGGGTGTAGAGGGAAACTGGAGTCTCTAATCGTCAAACCGCCAACAAGTTGAACCGTTCAACTTCGGTGATTGATAATTTTTTTTTACATTGGGTGCACGAAATGGACAGAACGAAAATATGGGCATCGAAACGGTTCCTTTTGCGCAAAGCAAGGACCAAAAACCGTTATTATTCCTAAATTGTTGCTGATTTACAGTTGTCAGTCATTGTCAGACACGTACGAAAAGTTTTGTCAAGTGACAAAGATATTGCATTTAAGAAACGAGTGCAGAAACCTGCTCTAACATCCAAAAATAAATAGGCCAGAATGGATTTTTGATGAAAAGCGTATGTCATGGACTTTAGAATGGGATGAAGTGATCTTCGGCGATGAGAATAAGTTTAATTTATACAGCCAAATGGATTTTAATATTACTGGAGTGATTTGAGAAAAGAGCAGCAAGTAAAAATGAGCAGAAAATTCTGTGGTGGAAATTTTATGTTTTCGGCAGCATTCAGGGCTAAAAGTAAATCACGCATTGCTTGGCTGAACACTAAAATGAACTCCAAGATGTACACTGAGATACTAGAGACAGAATTGATTAGAATGGATTAGAACCTAGGGAACGAAAGACTAACGTTTCAACAATATAACACATCTGTGCATGTTTCTGCTAGAACCAACAAGTGGTTTTGAGATAGAGATATCGCTATCTTGCTCTAGCCCGGATGTGGATCCCGGGGAAAGGCTTTGGGAAATGGTTGCAAGGAGTGTTTATCGCAATGGCAAGCGATTTGAGACCGTATGTGAGCTGAAAAGTGCAATACGGGGGAGTGGGCGACAACTTCACTGCGAGAACTACAAACCATTACAAAATCAATGCCGAAGAGAATTTTTGCGGTATTTAGGAAGAACTGAGTTTGGAGAAAGTTCTAACAATGCAATCACACAATAGGTCAGCGAGTGCCTCTATATCAATTTTCATTCAGGAAATGCAAACTCATGTTTTGAAAGAAGCTATGTAATTCCCTCATCATTGTATATGTCGATATGCAACTACTACTTTCGTTATAAATTCGATAGATTATGCTACAGACATTGTACTGTTACTTTCGTAGGAATCCTGTCTTTCTACTGATTTCCACTACTGTATGTTTCATTCTTCCTCTGCCCACTTACCTTGGATCTTCCGTCTTTGGCATCACATTTCAGATACTTCCAGTGCCTCAGTCCTTGCTCTTCATACAGTCCTCGTTTTACGCCCAGGGAAAGTTGTGTTCCAGATGTTCTTATTTCATGGAAAGTATCCTGAATTCCATGTGAATATTTGGCACCTCTTCTTGAAGTAATTTTTTTCTCCCGCTGTGTTTTCTCCATTTTTCGTAATCACGAAGCTGGTCTTCGTTCTACTATTCTTCATCGTTTATGTTTTAGTTCTATTTATCGTTGACGAAAATTCCTTAATTCGACTGCCCATACTTTCAGCCATATTTCGCGTTTTTTATTTCACTCCTTTCTTTCCTACTTCGGCATATAGGTTAACGCCAGAAGCCATTAACTGGACCCCTGCCTTACCGTCGACCATTATTTATTATATGTTTTTGTTATTTCCGTTGATCTTAGTAGGTATTGTAGATTACTCGCCTGTCTTTGCGTTTTTTCTCAGGATTTCGATCAACGTATTCCACTCTTTTTATCACTCTTGTCCCTGTTGATGCTTTCTCCACAACGACAGAATCTCAGAATTTTCGATCAATGTGTTCTGTCTGTGCAGGTTACCTCTCCTGGAAAGTCTCCTATTTGTATTTACGTAATATGTCAGTAACGCTCTGTTTCAGGCTGTACTGTTTCTCCTGGGTGGTCCTGGGTTTAAAAAAATGTAAACCAAATATTACGATAAATTTTATAAAGAACCACAATTTACGCCAAAGAAGAAGAGATAGAACTCCAATGGACATGTTATTCCATGGACTCTTGCGCTTCTATGCGTCAACTATCTTTCCTTGGTCATTCGCTTATCTTATCTGCTTGGATTCGGACCTAAGAGGACGTTCTTGCGTAAAGCTCATCTTGCTGTACCAGCTGATAATGTAAGTTGTACTTAAAACCAGAAAAATATAATGGTTATTTTGTCAAAAGAATTTGTGTATGTGGTCAATCAATTTGTAATCTGATACCTGGATTGTCCTAAGTAGATATGGACCTTAACAAAGAATTTTCGTTGTTAGGCGCCATCTTAGAAAATCTTTAACATTTTTCTTTTAGTTCATCTACTAGACGTGCCGTCGGTTAGGACAATTAACTTTCTTGCAGATCCTACGAGCCCGGCGGCCGCCGATAATAATTTAACAAATTTTTACTTACAGTTTTCTTTATATAACGAGATATCATCCCAGGCAGAAAAGGTCTGGTCACAGAATTCCAGTTCCATTATAGGATTTCATTTGTAGATGTTACTCTTGTTATCTTGTATTGGGGAATCGAGACGAAACCACGATATTAAGTTACGTATTGTAGTAGTTTACATTGAACAGACTTGTGAAATATTCTTTGGTGCAATAAGCACACGACTTCTCACGAGCTTGGAATAATATCTGTGGTGTTGGGTAAACAAGGAAAGGGCAATTAACCATCGACGATTACGTAACTACCCTGAGAACTGAGCTAGTTTATTAATTACTAATCTGTGTCGGGCTAACTTGAAAGCTATTGTACTATTAAGAACATTTTTGTGAGTCATTTTCAGAGAAGTGTTTCCAAACGCCACTATTGAGTCATTAAGAATACGATTACATTGGTAGACTGCCGTATATTTTTTACATATCACTGTTTTTATATTTTTACATTTCAAGGCCAAGAACCCCTCATAATCGAACATATGCCTTTGTGAATTTATTCATATTTCTTTAATATTCGATATAAAATGGAAATGTCGTGTGGCTAGGGCCTCCCGTCGGGTAGACCGTTCGCCTGGTGCAAGTCTTTCGATTTGACGCCACTTCGGCGACTTGCATGTCGATGGGGATGCAATGATGGTGATAAGGACAACACAACACCCAGTCCCTGAGCCGAGAAAATCTCCGACCCAGCCGGGAATCGAACCCGGGCCCTGAGGATTGACAGTCTGTCACGCTGACCACTCAGCTACCGGGGCGGACTAATACTCGATAAATGCGAGACAGACGAACAGAACTCAGCGTCGACGCCGTACGCGTGTCTTCTTTTGCGCTTCTGGTATTTCTCTTTACTACTACGCAATTCATTCACCTATTAGAATAGTGCAGCTGTTACAGCACTGTGCGAGCTGGCTGGCCTTGTTCAGAAACGCTTCCTGCCTGAGAATATTGTTCTGAAAAGCGCTAACCTCGCATCTTGGTTGATGGGGCGCAGCCGATCCCCCTAAAAATACTTTCGTGCAGTTGATATCACTGTCACATGAAAATAAAGTGAATGATGAGCCGTGTAGCGAGGGGAAATGCGAAAAAGGCAAGCTGGAACTCGGACATTGATGTATGAAAGCCTTTAGTTAAGCATGTTCGCCGAAACCTATCAACAATCCGTAAATGGTTTAAACATGACACTGTGAAAACGAAAACAAAACAAAACAAAAAATAGATGCTGTTACATGATCGCTAGCATTTCTTCACTCGTGCTCACCAAACTCAGTCGCCTTCCGCCAGTGTCTCTGTCCACATGTGCATCCGCGTTCAAACCTCGATGACAAATCTTCATCTGGTCAGGAAGATTTAGATTTTTTCCTTTCCTGCATCATTTAAGACGAATGACGGGATGGTTACTTACGAAAAACTGCGAAAGTTGTCCCGTCACGTCCTTGTTCATTCCAAGGCCGCTGGTTGTTTGTATGTTTAACTATAGTTGGATAAGCAGTCAGACTTGCTGTGGTACAAGCTGTACACTGATCTTTTGTAGCGTGTGTTTTTTCAGTTTGAAATCTGCATAGACGGTCAGCTTTTCCTGGTCATCGGGCTGTTGTTGCTGATCCCGTGTTTATATTGATGCATTACTGGCTGTGACGTCACTGGTGCTCAGTCCATCACCGTGTAAGGCTATGTTTTGCGTCCCTCGTCTGCTGCGTCAACTTTATCCTATGTGTGTCCGGCTTCCGCACTGTGCTCGCATGCAAACTGATAGTAATATCACATATTTTCATCCTTAAAGCTGTCTTAATTACGCTATCTCCAAACCGTCAGCAATCGTGATGACAGAAGTAATGTGGAATATAATTTTATATCCATTTTTGTAATGCAGATTCAGCTACCGACGATTACTCCAGACATCCTAGTGGCAGACACCTTTCAAGCGTAATCTGGTGTTTTAATATTGTGTACACGACTATCCGACGAAATACTGTCGGTATGTTGAAAACGCTGGGTATTCTGAGGCCTAAATTATCTTTTATAGTTTTTTTATTTCAGATGAAAGCGTTAAGATTGAGTCGATAATATGTCTCGTTAGGAACCAGTTAATCTTCCCTGTTACTGAACCACGTACTAGCAATACTCTTCTCTTATAATGTGTTAAGCTTGAGGGTATCTCCTCAGATTGATTGTGATATTTTTTGCTGTTGTAGAAATGATATCGTGTAATACCGTAAATTGTTTATTTTTTAACGAGTCTATTCCATGCAGCTGTGCTCGTGGATACATTAGACACACATATTGCAAACGTCTCCTCCCCTATATGTTTTGTACGCCTATACCTCCCCCCATCGTGTCTCCCATCTCTATCAGCCCATCTCCTCCTCCCCAAGCTCTCTGTCTCTCCATTTCCTCCTCCGCCATTCTTTTTTTCCATCTCCTTTTCCCCACACCCTCAATGTCCATCGCTGTCTCCTCTCTTTCTGCCCAACTCCTCAGTACCCCTCTCTCTGACCATCCCCTCTTCTGCTACCACTGTCTGTCTCCTTCTCACCCTCCTCCCAGTCCATCTCCTCCTCCGCTCTCCCAGTTCCTTCCCCTCACTCTGCCCAGTCTATATGGAAAGGTTTGGGAAACTTTTGTGTGCCCTAACGTGTAGACTACACTCCAAAACAGAGCAGTAAGGCAGGCTGATACTATTCCCATGGAAGCCACCTGTCGTGAAGTGCAGCCTATACACCAGGGGCTTAAAGAAAAACTTCGGTCCTATTGGAGCTAGGAGGTTATGAACCCCACAGTGCTAATACTCGTGTGATCCACATTTGGTCAAAGGCAGTCCAGGTGTCTGGGAGGAGCTCCTGGATATACACAAATACAGTCTGCTTTATATTTATAACAGATGAGGGACTAGTTTCGATGAAACACTATTATCCAAGATTTTTTTTTTTTTGTTAACAGCAGGAGTTACATATATACACCAAAAATAACACAATGTCAAAAATATAATATTTATAAATGACATTTAGTCATGCAAAGGTAGATGCAATGTGTGCATCCAAGATATCTTTATCATCATGAAGGCAAACTGTTTCTGTGACACTATAATTAAAGAAGCTATGAGATAAAAACAGGTAACAACACCATCAACAAAGATGGCTGTCTGCAACTGAGAACAGTGTAGAATTCCATCATCACGAGGGTAAAGCATGCATGGCAGATGCAGGATGGAAACATTGCCTTATAAGGCAATAAACTGAGCACCACTGACGTCACAGTAGTATCATAGCTATACAATGACGAGTACAGCAACTGCATGACAGTCTGGTACCGCTTGTCAGTGGCAAGGAGCATTCAGTAGCAATTGTGTGGATATACAGGGTGTTTCGCAATTCCTATTATAAGCTTGTAGGGGTTGTGAAGAAGACTTCGTACATACAGTTTTTATAAGGAGATCTTGTCTGGAAATGAACTGTTTGGATGTAAAATAAGTTTGAAAATAGCATCACTTCTAAATTGCGGTACTCACATAGAAGAGACAGTGAACTCTGACCTGTCTGCTCTACAGAATCCCATGGCATGAGCCTGTTTTGAGGTTTTGAGTACTTGTCGTTCTGTTCTCTTCTGTGTGTTGGAGGACGTCCACTTTACAGTCGAGAGTGCAGCACGTATGTGGAGCACTGCAGACAACTATCCTAGTTGTGAATGAATCGGCTTCTTGGTGCTGTTCTTGTAGTCAGACAGTACTGTTATGTGCAATAATAATTACAACAGGAACTGGCGACAGCACCATCTTTCACTTTATATGCATACTGTGAAGCTGGAGATTTGAAAGTGATTAGATCTTGAAACTTATTTTGTATCCAAAAAATACATTTTTGAACCTGGGTTCCATATCAAAACTTCATTTACTAACTTCCCCAACAACCCCTACAATCCTGCAAATGCAACTGTGAGAGACTTTGTCAATCACTTTACACAGTAGGCAGATAGAGATGATTTTGTTTGGCTATCACAGTGTCCAGTCATATTAATGTGCCCACCTATCAAAAGCCTGAATAGCCGCCTATTGTAGCATGGATCGCTGCAGGACGCGCAGTAAGAGTGTCAATGAGGTTGTGGAAGATACTGAAAGGGACACGGAGTCATGCCAACTTCAGTGCTATGGCCAGCAGTGATAGATTTCTCGATTGAGGATTAATGGTGCGAACATCCTAATCGAGTTGGTTGCAGAGGTTCTTGATTGGGTTTATATCCGGAGAGTTTGGTGGCCAGTGGAGTATGGTAAACTCGTACTGGTGCATGTACACTGCGAGCTGTGTGACAGTGCATATGGTGATGCTGGTAGATGCAATCGTGCCGAAGAAAAACAACCTACCAAGGGTAGATGAATACTTATGTTGGTCCAGTGTACCTTCCAGAATGATGCGATCACCCATGGAATCCCACAGAAACCTCCCCAGACCATAATGCTCTCTCCTTCCTCCTGGACTTACCTGACAATTGTTGTACGGTGTCTCCTTTCAGATATTTCACGCCGTACACGCCAACAGTCATCTTTCAGATGGAACATAAAACGTGATTCAACTGAAAAGGCTACTTGTCAACACTCGCTGGACGTCCAATTTCGGTATTGGCGTGCAAACGGCGATGAACAGCAGTCAGCATGGGTGCATGAACGAGGTGCCTGCTGCGGAAGCCCATTCACACCAATGTTTGCTGAACGGTTATTAAGGAGAAATTCTTGGTAGCCCCTTGGTTCAACTGACCGGTCAGTTGTTCAACAATATCGCGTCTATTCTCCTGTATACATCTCTACAGCCGTCATGCACCCCTGTCATCTATGGCTCACGGTTTACGGCAGTTGCGTCGGGGAAGGTTGTGGATACTGTCATTTTGTTATGCATAGCATCAAGCGGTGTGGCGCAATGGATAGCAAAATGGACTCAGTTTCGGGAGGACGATGGTCCAAACCAGCATCCGGCCGTCCTGATATAGGTTTTCTGTGATTTCTCTAAATGGTTTGTGGCAAATGCCAGGATGTCTCCTTTCCCAACCTTCCATAATCCGAAGTTCTTCTCCGTCTCTAGAGACCTCGTCGTCGACTGGACATTAAACAGTAATCTCCTCCTTCTCCTTCTCTCCCTCATGCATGGTATACTATAACCACGTTGACACGCGAACTGTTTACAAACTCAACCTTTTCAGAAATAGTTCCATCCTTCACCCCAAAAGCCAATGATCATATCCTTCTGGACGTCAGATAAATCGCTCTGTTTCCGATTTATGATAAGGACTGCACTGTTTTCCACGTCCCCAGAACACCCTTCACTTACCCTCCATTGGTAGTGCTGCAACCTGCCGTCTGTGAGTGGTTATTGCACGTTGAGGTTGCACATAGGCGGTGGTCACATTAATGTTACTGGCCACGGAATTGCTTGCCGATGGATAAAGTTGAAACTGACGTCGAGTGAGTCACTTGTTGCTGATTGCGTTAAATAGAGATATCCAATCCAAACACAGAAAAAATAGGTTATCACAAGTTATCTTGTATTTTCATTACCAGAAAGGACTACTACAATCGGAAATGGCAAGTACAAACGCATGAAAAAAATAAAAGGTATTACAAATTGTGTACAGCCAGTACTTGATTGCTATGGATCCATAAGGTGGGTAAATTGCGTACTTGCACAGAGTGTCCAGATAATGCACTCTCGGCAAGTGAGTCTGGTTTCCTTGTGAGTATGGGACAGTACGCGTTCTGCAGCGCCTGACACTAGTCGGCGGCGGCGGTGGCGGACTCCTCCTCGGGCGGCGGCTGCTGCTGCAGCTTCAGGTTCTCCTCGAGCACGCGGCGCGTCTCCTGCGCGGCGTCCTGCCCCGTGAGCACCCTGGCGCGTGCCGTGTCCAGCACGCCGGCGCCCACGCGGTCGCCCATCTCGCGCTCCGCCTCGTCTGACAGCTCGCCGCCCCCACCGCCTCCACCGCCTCCAGCAGGCACCATCGGCACCTGCGGCACGTACCAGAACATCACACTTCGCTGCTTCGTTTTGTTTCAAAATATGTACGTTACTCTGAAAGTACGTTTCTCTTATCTATACTGACGGATAAAACATCTCAAAACTAAAAAATTATTAATGTACAATAATGAAATTTTGGGAATTATTCCTCTTTGTAACATATTTAAGCGATAAATATTGCAATAACACAGGTTAATAAAGCGTAGGATGAGCAATTGCAAATGTGAAATGCTGGAACATTAACAACTGGTGTAACCGTAAGGATATGGAATGAAGTATGCAAACATCTACATCTACGTGCTTACTCTGCTATTAACAATAAAGTGCCTGGAAGAGGGTTCAATGAACCACCTTCAAGTTGTCTCTCTAACGTTCCACTCTCGAACGGCACGCGGGAAAAACGAGCACTTAAATTTTTCTGTGCTGTACAGTAGGGGGCCGTTACTGAATGGGTTTATTAATATAAAAATTTCATTTTCATTTTTTCACTTTATGTTCGTCAGTGCCTTGTGCCTGGCGGTAAGCTGCAGCGTCTCAGGCAGGTTGCCCGGAACCGGATAGAACCACCCTGAAACTCACGTGTTGAACCATCAGCAGCTAAACTCACGTGTTGCTGACGAGGTAACGCTACCGAACTACGCGTCTTACGATCTGACCGACCACTAGGGAGGTTTGGACGTGGTCACGTGGGGGTGGAACCGCGACCGGCTGCCGGGGGCGGACACGCCGTTCGCTCTCTTCTGCTGGCAGCTTCCAAACCGATCGGACGCCCTCCTCTCCTGCTCTCTTGGGCGGATGCCCATTCAGTCTCGGCGGCTTCTCCAGGCCTGCCTTTCTTTACGGCATTAAAACTTCACAGTTTAAACTATGTTTTATTCTTCACCTCAACGACTGGCTACCGCTTTCCCCTCCTGGTCAATCCTGACGCATTAACAGTGCGAGCCCTGATTTCTCTTATTTTATCGTGATGATCATTTATCCCTATGTAGGTGGGTGCCAAGAGAATGTTTTCGCAATCTGAGGAGAAAATTGGTGATTGAAATTTCATGAGAAGATCCCGTCACGACGAAAAACGCCTTTCTTTTAATGATTGCCACTCATATTGACGTATCATGTCTGTGACACTATCTCCCCTACTTCGCGATAATACAAAACGAGCTGCCCTTCTTTGTACTTTATCGATGTCATCCGTCAGTCCCACCTGATGCGAATCCCACACCGCACAGCAGTACTCGACAATATGGCGAACATGCGTGGTGTAAGCAGTCTCTTTAGTAGACCTGTTGCACCTTCTAAGTGTCCTGCCAATGAATCGCAGTCTTTGGTTTGCACTACCCACAATATTATCTATGTGATCGTTCCAATTTAGGTTATTTGTAATTGTAATCCGTAAGTATTTAGGTGAATTTACAGCCTTCAGAATTGTGTGATTTATCGCGTAATCGAAATTTAGCTGATTTCTTTTAGTACTCATGTGAATAACTTCACACTTTTCTTTATTCAGGGTCAATTGCCACTTTTCGCACCATACAGATATCTTATCTAAATCATTTTGCAAGTCGTTTTGATCAAAATCGAGGAGAAATCCGCATCACTTCTTGGAAACAGTATATGCCCCATACACATGACTGTTAAGCCATGTAAAGTTGAAACCTTAAAGTTTTAAACCATACCTGCAGTTTTTATGTATCTCTAACTAAACGTCCTTTACAGCTATTTAAAGTCTGTTGAAAACAGAAAAAATCAGCCAGCACACAGGGAGTGGCATGCAGTTAAGGGCTTAGCATGGTAAGTGTTAATGCTGGCGTTTGAATTTCAACGACACTCGGGTTCATTTCGGAAAAGGAAGGGACCCTGCTTGGCAATGCAATTGGGACAATGAGCAACAAAGGTTCATGCTAAGTTGCTGTAATTTTGTGATGCAACAATTTTAAAAGCTGAGGTCTGCCATACAGTTCTGAAACATTACGTGCTTTTAGTCTTCCTTGTTGGTTGATTGAAGGTTTGCAGTCGTCGATCGAGGAGGTGGCGACAGTCACTCATTGTCGGCCGTCGCTGTTGCAGAAGCTGGATGCTGGCGCGCCTTCTTCTCGACACGGTCACCAGGCGAAACGGGCTCTTGATGTGCACCAGCTAATGCTTCCCGTCCGCGACACCGTGTCAGAAACTATCATCGCCAAGTCGAGCGCAATTACATGCTGCCAAACCCCTAAAGCGCGGCAACCCGCGGGAGCGTCTCACAACACCCCTGTTCAACCGCACTACTCCCGCCAGACTCCCCTCTGCCCGCGCTCCACGCGACAGAGTTCACACTACCAAAGATCCTAAACACTTTCGTTCTCCACACGACCTATTGATGTATTCGTTCGATAGTATAGTTTTCCCTAGGCCAGACCCAGCGTATAAATACAAATAATATTCACAAAACAAACCAATTATACATCGACATAAATGCATATACACTGCTGGCCACCGTAAATGCAACACCAAGAAAGACAAGAGGTAGCACAACAAGATTTATTTTGTAGATAACATGTTGACCAAGTATCAAATGATTACATTTACAGACGTCTGTGACATGTGGTTCCTGCCAGAATCAGTAGCCAGAGTAGCCGCCATTGTTGGAGATCACCGCTGTCACACGTCTCGGCATTGAGTCAAAGAGACGTTGGATGTGTTCCTGGGGTACAGCAGCCCAAGCAGCTTCCACACGTTGCCAAAGATCATCTGGTGTGGCAGCTGGGGATGTAATCTGGGTCACTCGTTGAGCAACCATGGACCACATGTTTTCTATCGGCGAAAGATCCGGAGAGCGAGCCGGCCAGGGAAGCAATTCAATCTGGTTATTGACGAAGAACCTTTGGACAATGCGTGCCACGTGTGGTCGCGCATTATCCTGTTGAAATATGGCTGTGGCCGAGCCCTGAAGGTAAGGAAGGACAACTGGCTCCAGCACCTCGAATATGTAGCGCCGGCTATTTAAAGTACCGGCAATGCGTACTAGAGGCGTGCGAGAGTAATATCCAATACCGCCCCATACCATAATACCCGGTGCAAGACCAGTGTGGCGGTGCATAATGCAGCTGTCCAGCATCCTCTCTCCACGGTGTCTCCACACTCGAATCCGACCATCGTGGTGCTGCAGACAGAAGCGTGCCTCGTCAGTAAAGACAACGTCATTCCATTCTGCCGTCCACATCCGTCTGTCATCACACCATTGGCGACGGAGACGTCTGTGGTTCTGCGTCAATGGTAGACGAAGCAATGGACGTCTTGCGGACAGACCACTCTGCTGTAAACGGCGTCGAATGGTACGCGCAGACACTGGATGATGCGTTACAGACGCAATGTGCTGTGCTATGGTTCGGGATGTCACTGAGCGATCCGTCACTGCCATGCGCACAATTTGCCTATCAGCACGTGCAGTGGTGCACCGAGGTGAATGCGATCGACCACGTCGGTCCGTCGTACCCTCCTGCATCCAACGGTCACATATCCGCATTGCAGTTGTTTGGTTTCGTCCAACACTACTAGCGATTTCTCTGTATGATAATCCACAATCTCGGTAAGCCACTATCCTTCCTCTATCGAACTCGGATACTTGATCAAAAGATGTTCGCTGTTGTCTACGAGGCATAACTGATCGTCTTGTGAAACAACCACAAGGTAAACACACGTGCCGAACGTACACTCGTCGAAATCGCCAAGCCCTAAATGGCGCTATGAGGTGGCGCCACAGGCGCGCGTGATGTGCGTCTGCACGGAAATTCTAATCAGTTGCATATCTCATCGCTGCAAACCCATGGTGTAAATTTCACTTGATTCGGATGCTTCCTTCAGGGTGTTGCATTTACGGTGGCCAGCAGTGTATATGCAAATAGTAAAACAATTACAATATGCAAAGACACAGAAATGTTATATCTTCAGGTAACAAAATAAGGAAAAAAATTTGCAGTGCAATAGATGGAAATAGGAGGATATGCATTTCCGTCGTTACACGTGCCCCACATTGTCTGAGGATGTTCGTGTAACCTAAACAGACTCAGAAAATGTCCCAAAAAGGAAAAAAAAACAGCGGAAATGAATATGCTCAAAACATCAAGAAAATTTAGAATTCGTCTAATTAACCATAAACCAATTTTTAGACCATAATAATTGAGTGGAGACACTCCTAATCTTATTCCACTCTGACATCTTGTACAAAATAAAACAGGTTGGTAACATATTAAAATTCATAGAAAACATAGAAAATGGTTTAGCTATTCCAAAATCATTAAAATTCGTAACACTATCAAGAAATGGAATACTATATACAAAATCAATCAGAGTACATGGTCATAAAAACAGGTAGATCAAAATACGCAAATTAATTATTAATCACACAGAATACACATTTTTATATAACCTTTTCATAACTAATATCCTCGCCATGAGAGTCCACTTAACGCTAAACAAGAAAATAATATACAGCAGATCGACAAAAACATAAATATTGACAGCAAAATTCTTTCACATCAGCTGTCCGGGAAGAAAAACAACTCCGCCTTCCGTACCCGCAAGTACAAAGAATGCCGACAGCGGCACAAGAGCCGACAGCGACTTCGCCTCGCCAGTATTGTTGCGCCCGCCTGTGCGGCACGCTTGATCTCACTTGCCTGTGAAACGGCAGTTCCAGAACCTCCGTTTCACTGAATTCTTTCGGAAAAACTCACTCCCGAGTAATCTCAAGGAGTCCATTAACACTGTCACAGTGGATAACTCAACACTGTCCATCATCACACGCATGTACTAGCCTGAAACTTAAAACAGCGTCTAAGTACATCGGCAATGACTAGTAAAACACATATTCATGAAATCTTACAGCTAGTTAACAAAATCATATTTACATTGCTTAATCTACTGTGACTCAGCTGAAAACTTAAACTAGCAGCTTGGATTTTTCAATTGATAAATAATCAGTCTCTCTTAAATCATTTAGTAAAAATTAATTACATATTAATTACAACTTCTTTAATGTCCTCTTGGTCAGGCAAAAGCATGGCAATCTAGCAAATCGTTAAATATTACACTCTATATTTACATACTGTACAAATTACCCATTCTGTGGTATTAATCCTTGATTGGTACAATTTCAAGTCTACAATGTTCCGTATACCTAATAGTTTTCCAGAGCTTGGATACTCTAAGCAATAAGCATTTGTGTGAGGTATACCAATGACTTTATATGGTCCACTATAAACAAACTTAAATTTAGAAATTTCATTGTCTATCTCGCTCGATTTCTCATGAGCTTTTACAAGTACTAAGTCTCCGATTGCAAACTTAGCAAAACGCGCTTTAGCGTCATGACGACGTATGCGAGCATCGGCTTTTAGCTTCATTATTTCTCGCAAACGATCTTTTTTCACAACAATACTAATGTCAATCCGTGGAGGGAATTTGATTATCTCTTCCACTAGTCCCGGTTTGTCTGAAAACCCACTCTTATTCTTCATTATCACTTCATACAGGCCTCGTCTTTGTTCGTGTGTTACGTTTGACACACCGTCTACAATACTTTCCAAGTCACTTTCTACACTTTCGTCAATGCCGAGATTCCTCACGTTACGGCAGTTCAAATTCATGCCTACGTCAATGGCATCCAGCCATTTAACAATGTGTATAGGCTGGTTTTGCCTATGCACGCCGTCTCCTGCCTCGTCAAAACTAACTACTATTGTTTTATCTTGTGACGTACATGTCAAAGTTTTGCTTTCGCAATTAATCACTGCACGGTACTTTAATAGCCAATCTAACCCGATAATTACTTCCGTAGTTAAGTCTGGCACGACGACAAACTGTTGTTCAAATCGTGCCCCACATATCTCGAAGTTGACAAAAATCTGTTTTGTGACCGGTTTACTGGCCTTCCCAGTAGCTCCGATAATTTTCACCCCTGTTACTGACGTAACTACGATACCAGGTCTGTCTTTCAGTAACTCAAATATTTTCCCAGATACAGCACTCAATTCTGCACCGGTGTCAATCAACACGTTTAGTTGTAGGCCGGGCATATTAACAGACACTACTATCTGTCTACACTTGTCCTCGACTGTTTCTTTATTTTCCCACAATAAATCCTCGTCTATATCCAGGTCATTCCAGAAAAACCATCCGGCTTCGATCCTAAATCCGGCTTATCTGGCGGCCTTTTCAGCCTCTGTTCACATACAGCTTTAATTTCAACACGTTTGTCCTGAGGCTTAGTCTGTAGCTTCGCCTCCAATACCGAAACCTTTTCCTGTAACTCGCCAACTAGTGAGTGTTGCTTTGCTATCAATTCACTAATTGTCACCTTCGTTGATTCCTCTTTGGCCAGATTGATCTGATCTGCCAATCTACCTTGAGGAATGTGACCAGTAGTATCTGCAATTACTTCCTCTGGATCTGCGCAACCCACACTGCTACCGTCCGACCGTATAACGTCAGCTCTAACCTCATACACCCTGCAATCTACGTGCTTTTCTACCAATCGTGTCCGGCTATCACTAAAATTCTCGTAATCTTTCTCGTAATCTAATACCCTCGCAATGTTTAAACTGGAGGTTTGCGTCGGATGGGTCGGCTACTTCTACCACTATAACTTTCGGTAAAGTCTGCCGGTCAGGGCCAGAACTTTCCGTTACTACTTCAACATCCAACTCTTGCGGCATGAAACACGACGAATCTTGCTCGTGCTCCCCATTAACATCAACTATTTCTGGTAAAGCCTGCCGGTTAGGGCCAGAACTTTCTATCATTTCACAAACACTATCTTCCTGCGGGACGAGACGCGGAAAATCCTGCACGCGCTCCCCATAAACACTTCTCCCATACAGGCCCCTATAATCTCTTAGTTCGTCGTATAAGCGACCGAACTGCCTTAACCAGACCTCATCCCTCTCTGCATCTCCTTGCTCGATGACGGACGTTTTATCCGACAACTGATCTTCTCTCAACACTTGCGAATCATTCTTAAACTCAATCTTCAGTTCCGCTGTGGGTATTACAGCTGCCACTTTATAATCGATTTCCGGAACACTGCTTAAATTGTTCTCACTGACAGTGAATGTATTTTCTGCTGCCGTGTCTACAGCTGATCTACTACTTGTGGGCGCACTCCTTTCTCCTAACACTGGCACACACTCCCGCCGTTGATTATTCCATACGGAATTTTCATAACGACGACACCTCGGTTTTCTACTGTTATTGGGACGCCAACATTTCTCCACGCCCGGTCGGCCCCTCACCGGCGCGGCTAATGGTTTCCCTGTCTCGTCCCAGCAGATACGCTCCCCGGATGCTGCTGAGGCGGCTGATCACACCCTCTGGCGTTATTACTATTCTGCGAAGCCCGTATCACGCTAGTATGATACTGGTTTCCGTCATTCCTGTTATTATTTGCATTGTACCGATTGTCATTACGGCCCGAACCACTATTGTTATTGCTGCCAAGATTGCGGTATGCATTATTCCCATGGTTATCGTTGTTGTAGTACCCGTTGTTGTTACCACGGCCTCTACCACTGTCGCGATTATTGCGCCAATTGTCCTCGTCCTCAACTCTTTCCAGGAAATCATTGATTGTCTTGTAATTGCTTCATACATATCGTTTTGTATCATCTGGAAGCTTCTTGTAGAGTTCCCAGACTATTTCGGATTCCGTGCGGCGATCACGCAAACATTCCAACTTGCGGATCCAGCCCTCACAAAACTCCTTCATCGAGCCGCGAGAATTCGCATCGAAAGGCCTCGATACGACAAATTCGCGCCAGACACCTTGTTGTTTTTGTTCTGACCAGTATTCAGCCAGAAACAAATTTTTAAAGTCGTCAAAAGTCAGGTTCGTAATGTTGAGGTTTAAGCCCCAACGCTTGGCATCACCAGCCAACACGTCAATAACCGCATTAATTTTTCTCTGATTAGTCCATGATCTGGGTAAAACTCTTTCACAATTTTTAATGAAATCCGTCGCGTGTATACCGCCTTTTTTCAAGGGGTCGAACCGCTCCTCTTTCGTCAACAATTCCGAACTATGTACACAGATTGGCACATAGCTCTGTTTTTCGTCAAGTTTCTTTTCTAATTCCGACACTCTTGTAATTACTTGGCAAGTGGTTGTCGCAAGCGTTTCCACTTCCCTCTTTTTCTCTTCACAGGTATTAGCCTGCTTCCTCACTTTAGTATCTACTTCGGACACTAAAGCCTTTAAAGTTTCCACCTTCTGTTGATCCTCTTTATTCACTAATTGAATTTGTTCCGTCACCTTATTCTCGATGATCGGAGCAACCGCTTCTCCTACACTTTTCTCGATTCTGCTAATTTCGGAATCAAAACGAGTATTTAGGCTCGCAATTTCTGCCTGAACGCTTATCATTTCCTGTTTAAGATTACCGATTTCGGTATTAATCATAACAATATCTTCTTTGATTTTATCAACTTTTGTGTTAACAACTCCAACATTGTTGTTAACAACATCAATAGCTTTGTTCTGATTGTCTAGCTTCCGTTCAATTTTTTCATACTGAGCTTCTTGCTTGGCAGACTGAGCTTCTTGCTTGGCAGCCTGAGCTTCTTGCTTGGCAGCCTGAGCTTTAATTTCTGCCGACTGACTCTTGATTTCATTAATCAAAACATTCAATAAATCAGTTAAATTCCCGGAAATTACCGGTTTTACTTCCGTGGCGGCTTCCTCTTTAATTGTCCCCCCCCCCCCCGTATTCGTCATCAACGGGTTCAGATTTGATTTTCACTTCCGATTCCGAAACATTTTCTAAAGTTTGGAATTCCATTTCTGCTCTTTGCTGCGTTTGGGCGGTCGCGTCTTTCATGCTAGCCGCCTGCCCCTGAACAATGGGTACCGCGGTGCGCGTTTCCAACTGTTCGACCGATTGTTCCGTATCCAAGTCTACCAAATTTTGGTAATTGTTGCCTTCACTCATTTTAATAATTTTCAATATAAATGACAAATCTCAAATCTAATTAGGATTCCTCCCACTACTTAATCACGCTGACGTAACGACCCGTTCGTAACCAATACTTTGTTACGAGATTTGCACCATACAAAATTCGTGTCCAGAACAACCTCAAATCTGAAGATTGTCCTGTCACCAGGTCGCCACGTGTAACCTCCCCGTCACTTATCGTCCTTAATGACAGTGAAAAATTAAACCGCGTGTACCTAATGGAAATTTGGGAAAAGCAATCGTCACCGAAGTTAATCTGACGGTAAGAGGGAGGAAAGGGTTACATCTAAATGAAAGGAAAAATGCAAATTAAACTGGTGGAAACTAATTTTGAAAAGGGGTAAAGTTAATAAAGAAAGTAAATGTGCGGCCGTTACGTTAACAAATAACTATCGGTAATTAGATATTTGAGATTTGGGGGAAATTACGGTCGCCAGTCCTAAGGACAATTACTATAGTAACTGAAAAAGAAAGGTTATTACACATATAATGAGCACTAGAAGCGTGGCAACTGAAGGTTTACACGTGTAGTGTGAAAACTGAAAGTTTGTCAGAAGTAATAAATTTCGCTACACTCTGACTTAATTTAGCAAAAGAATTAATAAAACCGGAAAATTGAAAGTTAATTTAGTGACTGAAATTAATAGTGAGCTTTGTTTCTGAAGCATATCGAAATTCATTAAAATACGGTTAGTCTTGGGCTAAGTCAACAATCATTTCAAAAGCTACCTGAATCTACGCAAGATAGAAATAAGAGATTTAACTTTGAACTTGAATTAAATGATTCTGAACAATTAACAATAGTAAAATTTAGTACGCACCAAGCTGAGCTGCAGTCACAGGTAAGCTAAAATATGCTAACAAAACTCGCACTCTTAATTTGTGCTTGTGTAATCTAAATATTGTAGCCAGCTAATGCTTTAACTGAACTTTGAAATTAAAGCAGTGAAATCGAATTATATTAATTAAATGCTGGCGTTTGAATTTCAACGACACTCGGGTTCATTTCGGAAAAGGAAGGGACCCTGCTTGGCAATGCAATTGGGACAATGAGCAACAAAGGTTCATGCTAAGTTGCTGTAATTTTGTGATGCAACAATTTTAAAAGCTGAGGTCTGCCATACAGTTCTGAAACATTACGTGCTTTTAGTCTTCCTTGTTGGTTGATTGAAGGTTTGCAGTCGTCGATCGAGGAGGTGGCGACAGTCACTCATTGTCGGCCGTCGCTGTTGCAGAAGCTGGATGCTGGCGCGCCTTCTTCTCGACACGGTCACCAGGCGAAACGGGCTCTTGATGTGCGCCAGCTAATGCTTCCCGTCCGCGACACCGTGTCAGAAACTATCATCGCCAAGTCGAGCGCAATTACATGCTGCCAAACCCCTAAAGCGCGGCAACTCGCGGGAGCGTCACACAACACACCTGCTCAACCGCACTACTCCCGCCAGACTCCCCTCTGCCCGCGCTCCACGCGACAGAGTTCACACTACCAAAGATCCTAAACACTTTCGTTCTCCACACGACCTATTGATGTATTCGTTCGATAGTATAGTTTTCCCTAGGCCAGACCCAGCGTATAAATACAAATAATATTCACAAAACAAACCAATTATACATCGGCATAAATGGATATATATACAAATAGTAAAACAATTACAATATACAAAGACACAGAAATGTTATATCTTCAGGTAACAAAACAAGGAAAAAAATTTGCAGTGCAATAGATGGAAATAGGAGGATATGCATTTCCGGCGTTACAGTTCGAATACAGTATATGTTCCAAAACCCTACTGCAGATCGACGTTAGTAATATAGGCCTCTAGTTCAGCGGTTTACTCCTACTTCCCTTTTTAGGTATTGGTGTGACTTGAGCAATTTTCCAGTCTTTAAGTACGGATCTTTCTGTGAGCGAGTGGTTGTATATAACTGCTAACTATGGAGCTATTTTATCAGCATACTCTGAGAGGAACCTGACTGGTATACAATCTGGACCGGAGGCCTTGCCTTTATTAACTGATTTCAGCTGCTTCGTTACATCGAGGATATCTACTTCTATGTTTCTCATCTTGGCAGTTGTTCTTGTTTGGAATTCAGGAATATTTACTTCGTCTTCTTTAATGTAGAATAATGGAAATTTTGGGAATCATTCCTATATGTAACATATTTAAGCGATTAACATTGCAAGAACACAGGTAAATGAAGCGCGAGATAAGCTATTGCAAATGTGAAATGCTGGAACATTAACAGTTGGTGTAACCGCAAGAGTGTTGAATTAAGCATGCAAACGTTCATGCAATGCGTTGTACAGGTGCCGGATGTCAGTTTGTGGGATGGAGTTTCATGCCTGTCGCACTTGGTCGGTCAGTACATGGACGGTTAATAATGTTTGTGGGTGACGCTGCAGTTGACGTCCGATGATGTCCCGTACGTGCTCGATTGGAGACAGATATGATGATCGAGCAGGACAAGGCAACATGTCAACACTCTGTAGAGCATGTTGCGTTGGAACGGCGGTGTGTACGAGGGGCGTTTCAAAAATCCGTGCGAAGTCCGAGAGATGGCACCACCGGCGCGTGTCGAGGTCATGTTTAGTTAGTAGCATCTTTGGAAAGAACGTACACCAAGTTTCACCCATTTTGGTCTATTTCTTTGTGTTTGGCATTCGTGTGAATCAATGAAGTCGAGTGATTGTCAAAACATGGACGAAGAACAATTTCGTGTGGTGATTAAACATTACTTTTTGAAAGGCAAAACGCCTCAGGAGACTAAAGAGAAGCTTGATAAACATTACGGTGACTCTGCACCTCCGATTAGAACAGTTTATAAGTGGTTTCAAAATTTTCGGAGTGGCCATATGGGCACAAGTGATGCTGAATGTTCTGGACGCCCTGTGGAGGTTACGACTCCAGAAATCATTGATAAAATCCATGATATGGTGATGGATGACAGAAGAGTTAAGGTGCGTGAGATTGCTAGCGCTGTGGGCATCTCGAATGAACGGGTACACAATATTTTACATAAACATTTGGACAGGAGAAAGCTATCCGCAAGATGAGTTCCGCGATTGCTCACGCTTGACCAAAAACGGAATCAGCTGCTCAGGAAGAATCCGAATGACCTGAAGCATCGTTTCGTCACTGTGGATGAAACATGGATACATTACTATACTCCTGAGTCCAAACAACAACCTAAACAATGGGTTACCAAGGGAGAATCTGCACCAAAACGGCGAAGACCATTCCTTCGGCCGGAAATGTTATGGTGACTGTCTTTTGGGATTCTCAAGGGATAATCCTCATCGACTATCTGGAAAAGGGTAAAAATATTATAGGTGCATATTATTCATCGTTATTGGGCCGTTTGAAAACGCTGGCGATTGGGCCGCAAAAAAGTCCTTTTCCATCACGACAGTGCACCAGCACACACCTCAGCGGTTGCGGTCGCAAAATTAATGGAAATAGGATTCCAACTCGTTTCACATCCCCCCTATTCCCCTGACTTGGCTCTCTCGGACTACTATTTGAATCCCCATTTTGAATAAATGGCTGATGACACAAAGATTTTATTCAAACGAGGAAGTGTTTGCAGTTACTAATAGCTATTTTGCAGACTTGGACAATTCTTATTATTCGGAAGGGATCAACAAATTAGAACAGCGTTGGATGAAGTGTGTAAGTCTAAAAGGAGACCATGTCGAAAAATAAAAAAAAGGTTTACCCGAAACACGTAAGTAGTTTTTATCTTTGCACCGACTTTTCAAACGCCCCTCGTAGGTGAGGGTTATCCTGTTGGAAACCACCTACTGGGATGCTGTTCATGAATGGAAGCACAATAGGTCAAATCAGCAGACTCACGTACAAATTTGCAGTCAATTTGCATGGGACAACCACTGGAGTGTTCGTGCTGTCATACAAAATCGATAACCACCAGTACAGTGTA
Organism: Schistocerca nitens; assembly: GCF_023898315.1. Lineage (NCBI taxonomy): Eukaryota > Metazoa > Arthropoda > Insecta > Orthoptera > Acrididae > Schistocerca > Schistocerca nitens. The sequence goes on from NC_064621.1 coordinate 483,893,793, forward strand.
CATGTGTAGGTGGGGTGATGTCGACAACAGAGAGCCCAAGTATCCTCAACAATCCGTCAGCAGTTAAGGGCAGGTGTGCCACACCCATTGGTGGGCAGGGGCGACATCGCAGATGTAGGCCTCGTGGTCAGAGAAAGCCAAAGGCCAAAGTCTGGCGTGTCGAATATCACCAGCAAAGGAATGTGTGAAATAGATACAATCAAGGCGACTAGATGGGTGCACTGCATAGTGTGAAACCCGCACAGGTACCATGAACCTTCATCCCTGCGATACCAAGCTGAAGTCGGTTGATGCTGACAGAGAGAGTCACACACGAGGAATGCCATTGGAGTTGATCAGTAGGCCCTTGTGTGGAGCTGAAGTTTTCTCCAATGACCAGATCATCCAAGTGGTGTTACCTGATCAGCAAGAAAGGTGTATCGTTCACGATGTTGACTGGAGCCAGACGGTGCACATACATTTAGGATGCAGACGCTGAACAGCGTGAGGGCCATACCTCTAGCATTAGACAGGTACACTACGTCATCAGCGGGGAGCCCTGTGCAGAGGAGGATGGCTGATCCACTACCGTTGTTGGAGGCATGGGTGATGTGGGCCTTGTAGCCAGTGGGAGTGCAGAAATCAGTGACGATCACATCTTGGAGGAGAGCAGAGTCGGTACCAGCAGCGTAAATGCTATCTCTCAACACTGCCAGTTTATGTGGAGCCAGAATTGTGGCCAGATTCATTGTCACGATGGTGTAGTGTTGTGAACATGCACCCCCTATTGGTACAGAGAGTCCTGCAGAGTTGTCTGGCTGGCGTGCAACATCTGGTGCAGCCACTCTGACCGCAATAACTGGGTTTAAGCTGGGTTGGGCGCCACTATGGGGCAGTCCCCTATGGGTGGACCAGCATCCTGATCTGCTCCGTCATTGACATTGTCAGCCCTGGATATCAAAACCAGTGACAGGCGACTGTCGCGCTGCCACAGTGGGATCCGGGGACTGCAGTCCGTGGGATCCGCCATTATCGGGAAGGATCACAGATGGAACATCGGGAGCAGCCACGGTCGTCAGGGCGCTCAAAGGGAGATAACTATATGGTATCTGATCCACTAATTCATGCCATAGGAAGAAGTGTCATCGGAGGGCGTTCCGCTTCGCTTCTTCCGTTTTCAGGGCGACTGCTACTTTCTAAGGTGCTGTTCCATGTCAGAATGTGTCGTCATCATCCAACATCGTGCTTGTCTGAAGGAAAGCAGAGACAGGGATCACATTCGGTTCGATGTCCATCGTGGCGGTTAGGCCATTCATCGAGCTCTCGAGAGTTGTTGGTTTCTTTGCCATCAGAGGTGATGGTGCCAATGAAATCTCGTGCACTCTGCCTTTCCTGAGGGCTAATGGGAGGAACAGGCACATCCTGAAGTGACGCGTCTGGGTTACACACAGACGAGTTGTACGTGTCTGGTAAAGAAGTGACCGTCACTTTGGAAACTGCATCGCCGGTCGGGATCTGGAGCAAACGGCGATGGAGACAATCGAACCTAAAAGACCCTCTTCTTCGCATCGTGCACATGTCTACGGTTGGCCACCAACGTGATTATGGTTCGCGCACTACCAGTAGCAGATGCGATGGTATGTGTTTGGGCAGTTTGATCTTAATCTGTTGGAAACCATTTAACATGTGCTATGTGGTGTATGTGTGACATTTCTCCGCGATGTGACCCACAACATTGCTGCAGGGGCGCAAGGCTTCAACGTCCACGTCTTGGGGCACCCCGAAAGGGAGCTCAGACATCCGCAGAATGTTTGAATTTTAGTCCGGAGGCGTGTTGTCGAACTACGTCAGCGCATGTTTCCTGCACTGACATTTTAATGTAGACGATGGGTTCAGGCGCAGCTCTTCGCGAATGAATTGTTCGATTTCATAAGCCCGTCGTCGTGCATCTTCGGCTTGGAAAGCAACTTTAAATGTCGCTCGGTGGCAAGTGAGCGCCATGGGGCACAATCTTGATGGACGCTACACAACACAAACACCGCTACGCAGAAGCAAACATTTTCCTTAGCGGAGCACTGCCCGGCGCGCGGAGCAGGTCGCGCACGCGACCACGGCCGAAATCCGACTGTATCTCGTCCATGGAGGCGGGTTTAACAGCTCGTTGTCAAATAGTTCAAATGTGTGTGAATTCCTAAGGGCCCAAACTGCTGAGGTCATCGGTCCCTAGACTTACACACTATTTAAACTAACTTACGCTAAGAACAACACACACACCCATGCCCTAGGGATTACTCGAACCTCCGGCGGGAGGGGACGCGCAGTCCGTGACATGGCGCCTCAAACCGCGCGGCCACTCCCTGCGGCGTCAGATTGTTAATCAAGCCAATCTGTTACGTTGTGATGGAGAATTGATTTAGTTTTGTACTGTATTTTCAGTTGAAATGTGATTAGGTTGTAAGTTCATCGCAATTGTATTATGAATTGAATTAAGTTTCGCCCTTTTACCATAAACAAATTTACAAATGGAATTTTGAATGAAACCGCATGGTACTAAGTCGATCATATTCCAGGCACATCACACATTTCCACCATTTCAGCGTTTAACCCGAATAGAATTTTACTCGCACGTACAGTTGACCTTGGGCGTACTTCTAGATGTACTCCTCCTCAAGTTGAATATCCGTGGTTAAAATCGTTATAGGTACAATGATCCCTCAAAAATAAGTTTTCTTCTCATTTCTATTTGGTTTACACATTTCCCGTAGCTTTTCGCAAATTCTCAAAACGATCACAAACAACGTATCGAAATTTGGACAACACAACGCCTCTCGGATCAGCTAGTACATAATAGAGTACTGTCCTAATTTCTCGCGTCACGCTTTTGCTGTCTGTGATTCTCGATCACGACGCTGATTGTCCTTGCGGGGATGAAAAGCGCCCCGGTCAACCATAAGATAACGAAAAAAAAACCTGCTTAATGGTGTGTAGATCCACCGTTGGAACGAATCGCTGCAGCAATTCTGCGCCGATTTGCAATAGTACTTTTGAACATCTCCTGTGTTCGAACATTACGAATTACCCCGAATTAAACGAATTATTGAAAAGTAGCCAACACGGATTCAGAAAATATCGTTCTTTTGGAACACAACTAGCACTTTATTCTCACGAAGCAATGAGTGCTTTCAACAGGAGATGTCAAATTGATTCCATATTTCTTGATTCAAATTGCTTGCCTATGTAGTATCGTCTCAGTTGTGCGATTGGATTCATGGTTTTCTGTCAGAAACATCACAGTTCGTAGCAATTGACGGTAAGTCATCGAGGAAAACAGAAAAACATCTGGCGTGTTACCAGCCATCTGCCGTTCCTATTCTATGTATGCGATTTAGCAGACGATCTCAGCAGTACACTTAGATCGTATGCAGATAATGCTTTTACTTACCGTCTTGTAAAGATGTTAGGTGATCAAAACCAATTGCAAAATGATTTAGACAAGATACATGTATGGTGCGAAAAGTGGCAATTGACTCTAAATGAAATTTCGGGTGCACGATAAATCAAACAAATCTTAAGATTATGAATTCAACTAAATTACGGGTAACTTAAAGTGGATCGATCACATAGATAATATTGTAGGGAAATCGAACCAAAGGCTGCAATTTTTTGGCAGAACACTCAGAAAATGCAACAGGTTTACCATAGAGCCCTGCCTACACTATGTTTGCCCGTCCTCTTCTGAAGTATTGCTGTGAGATATGGGATCCGCGTCAGATACGACTGACTGAGAAAACTGAAAAAGCTCAAAGAAGGGCATCTAGTTTTTGTATTATAGCGAAATATGGGAGAGAGTGCCACGGATATGATACCCGAACTGGGGTGGCAATTATTAAAACAAAGCGTTCTTCTCTGCGGCAGGATCTTCTCATGAAATTTGAACACTATCTTGCTCCTCTGAATGCGAAAATATTTTGTTGGCGTTCACCTACGTATGGGAAATGAACATCATGATAAAATAAGAGAAATCAGGTCTCGTACGGGTAGATTTAAGTGTTAGTTTTTCCAGCGCGCTCTTCGAGAGTGGAACGGTAGAGAAATAGCTTGAAGGCGGTTCGTGACTCTTATGCCAGGCATTTAATTGTGAATTGCAGAGTAATCACATAGATGTCGAAATGGATCGACAAGACCTTGTCCGGAGGTACGTGGCACCTTTCTACGCCCACGTCACGCAATTCTCGTGAACTACTGGCCGGTGGTTCAGGGCATGGAGTTCATACCCGATAGCAACTCAAATGTGTTCCATTGAGTTGAGATCAGACGAATTTGATGACTAAGACATCAAAGTGAGTTCAGTATAATGCTTCTCAAACCACAGTACATGATTCTGACCTTGTGACACAGACAGCCGGGTAAACATCAAACATAAACGGATGTACAGGGGTTGGACAAAAATATGGAAACAGAATATATGGAAACAGAAATGAATGCCTGAACCTAAACGCAGATGCTGGCGAAGCCTGCTGGTTACGCTATTGTATTTGGTGAGAAACTTCAGCCATGTAGTGTCCTCAAAATATGCTATAAGTACTCCTGGACAGAACAATGTTCGAATAGCTGTGAGTGAATTCTGTCGGAGCTAAGTGACTTCGACGTGGCCAAATTGTTAGTGCTCATATGGTGGTGCTTCCGTAACCAAGATAACGAAAGTGTTTCGTGTTTCAAAAGGCATGGTATCGAAGATTCATATCGTGAGCAGGGAAAGCGGAAAACGTTAATCGCCAAATCACAACACCGAGAAAGTTTGTGTTGTGTGACCGTGACACAGGGTCATTGAAGTAGATAGCGACGAAAAATAAGAGGACGACAGCTGCAACAGCCATTACACAAATGAATATCACACTCGCGATTCCTGTCAGCACTAAAGCAACACGATGGGATTTCCATAAGCAGGTAATTCCAGGGTGACTTGGAATTCCAGAATCATTCATAAATGATGCAAATGCCCGTAACAGAGAAAAAGCGCCGAAGACTTAAAACCTGAACTATGGAGCAACGAAGGGAAGTAATTTAGTACGATGAGTCTTTTTTCACTTTGTTCCCAATTTGTTTCCGAATTTACGTCCCAAGAGTGAAACATGGTAGGGGTTCGGTGATGATTTGGGCAGCCACATCGTTGTATTCTAGGGGTGACATAGTTACTCTGCAAGGTGGCATTACTGCCAAGGGTTATGTGACCAGTTCGGCTGATTAGGTCTATCTCACAGTACAATGTTTGTTCCACAGACGAGAGGGCCCGTGCTATCGCAGCTCATATCGTTCAGAGCTGGTTTTGTGAACGCGAGGATGGATTGCCGCGTATCCCTTGGCCACCGCAGTCGCCAGATGTCGATATTATTGAGCCTTTGTGGTCAACTTTCAAGAGAAGGGTGCGTGAACACTATGCACCTCTATCATCATTACTTGAGGCGGCCGGGGAGGCCGAGCGGTTCTAGACGCTACATTCTGGAACCGTGCGACCGCTACGGTCGCAGGTTCGAATCCTGCCTCGGGCATGGATGTGTGTGATGTCCTTAGGTTAGTTAGGTTTAAGTAGTTCTAAGTTCTAGGGGACTAATGACCTTAGATGTTAAGTCCCATAATGCTCAGAGCCATTTCTAGGGGACTGATGACCTCAGGTGTTAAGTCCCATAGTACTCAGAGCCATTTCTAGGGGACTGATGACCTCAGGTGTTAAGTCCCATAGTGCTCAGAGCCATTTGAACCATTTGAGCCATTACCTGAACTTGCCGGTATTAGCAGAAAGAATGGTAAGATTCTCTTGAAAACTATACAGGACCTATTTTATCCATTCCGAAATGAATGGGAGCTGTCATGTACTCTGCAGCTGTCATTGTGTTTTTGATTAGTACCACAGGTGCTAAGGAAGCCCAGTGAATGTCCCGCTTAGCATAATACTGTTCCCACCGGCCTGAGGAAACCGATTTCACCAAGACAGTTACCTGACATAAATCCCATTGAAGTGTTGCGGGATTAACTTGGCAGGGAGATCACAAAAGCGAGGGCACATAATGTTAGAGATATTTGGGATACTTTACAGACGTGTCGGACTGCAACATCTGCAAAATCGCTACAAAATCTTATCTCCAGAACACCAAGAGATTGTGCAGGTTACTGTCATGACAAAATCACATCCTTCAGTTCTCCGCATTTCTCTTTTCTGCTGACAGAACCTCTGCACAATTTAGAAGCATGTCTGGTATGATTGCCCTGCTGCGGAAAAAAACCCACGACCAATGCCTCTTGCCAGATACATTTGCGTTGCTGATAAGTATCCTCAGATATCCTTTCTTCTTTAATGCATGCATGTCCGAAGAAACATTACATCGTACTTCTTCACAACACAGGCATTGCAATTTCTTCGTAAAAAAAAATCACACTAGTCGCTTTGGATCATTGTAGTCAGCTTAGATCTGGTCATCTCACTCTCCGCCACGGACATATGTCATGGTATGAAGTGGTATTACAGTACGTGCTAGCCAATTATCTGGAATCAACACAATAAGATGGACTGACGTCGAGACGTGGCAGAATAGGAGAAAGGAGTTATCGTTTTAGGACGTGACCACGCACACACCGAGTATGAAGTTATCCGATTTGTTGTGTATCAGCGCGGACCGTCCAAAGAGTGCACAAGGAATGGTGTGCCACTCGCAGCAGTGTAACGTGGTGCGGGTTCAGTAGCCGCAAGAAGATTCTAACCGACAGCGACCGAGGACTGTGTCATGCCTTGTCAAGGAGAATGTGATTGAAATTTGACAGGAACTGCTGCTGGCAGTGAATGCAGATTCATATCAACCAGTTTCCGGGAGATAATTACAAGAGAAGTTACATACAATAAATATTTAGAATCGGTACCTCGCAAACGGCCATTGCTCACTCCGGCGCAACTTGCACGTCTTCGTTGGATCAAATATATGGATACTATAGTCCGGTTAAAATTACGTGATAGTTGATACTTCACGCGTTGGAGCTGGTTTCTTCCAATCAGAGCGCTCAACGTGAGGCCATAACCGTTAACCGTTGCCAAATTGCCGCAACAACTGCATAGCTCAATTCCCATTCTTTATCCTGGTTTCTTTCTTCATGCTTTTAGATTCCGAATCCTGTGTCTGGCACTTTTATTTCGTACTCCATTGCACGTGATAACGACACCAAAACATACATACACACACTCACACACACACACACACACATTTTTCTTACACAGCACTAACCATACACCATTGGATTCTTCTGAACAAGACGCACATACAGCTTTACGCAGGGTAGCAGCACAGTGGAGTGGTTAGCGAATATACCTGATGTGTAGAAAGTCGTAGGTTCCTATATCGTCAAATAGAGCGAATATTTTTATTTCTAAATCTAATAAGAAGACTTTATCACTTTTATTCAATTAACTGGCTTAAATGTAATTTTTTTATTTCTAATACTTTCCCGCGCCATTTTCATCATCGTACAGAGTTTTTTATTTGGTCTTATTGTTCCTCCTCTCTTTCGTTTTTCGAGTGGGATCTGCCTGTGTCGTCTATAATCTGTAACCAAGTGCCAACCACGACTGTTCTTCGGTTCGTAACGCAGCAGCTCGTGTAGCCAGTGTGAGAATAGATTCAGGTAACCAGCGATAGCGACAAATTACAGTTTGCTTTTAGCGCTGAAACTGAAATTTTTCTGTCTCCAGTTTGCTCATAGAGGTTAGCTTTAATCGCCGTGAGCAAATCGATCGTGATTTTAGTTCTACCACAGATTGTTGACCGCCGTTTTCACGGATACACTGCAGATCAAGAGGTTATGGTTACGTTAGGACATGAGCTTAAATTCGGGGCTACAAAATGCGTCGTCTGCTGCAGTCCAGTCATTGGCCACTTAAAATCAGGTGTCGACAAAGCATCTCGCGTTTCCGTCAAAACTCGCAGCGGACGCTACCAACATTGTTCCGCGTTACACATTAACATCATTTCTGAAGTGACCCGACGTGTTTGCGTGACGCCTACAACCGAACGGTAGCCAGCAGCCGATGTTGCAACACTGTAGCGGCAAGTGACAGACGTCATCTGTCAAGCAATTTTAATCGTACTATAGCCATTAACCTGCTGGAGGAATTAGTGTTGTCTAACTAGTCGTGAGTTTACCTCTTTTGAAATGATGCAAGGCGTCCATACACTGATGGCCCAACAAGGCAATAGATACTAGGATCTTCCAAGATGCCAACAGTTATGTTCACAGGATATTTGCTTACCTTCTTGGTTTGCGAACACTCAGGAACCTAATAGCACCTCGACTGATCCGAGAAATCACCCGCAGTTAACACTATAGAAAATATCTTTGTCCACTTGGAACAGCGGGTGAAAATTTGCAATCAACACATCCGTAAAGTGGAGGCTCTACGGGCTCTAATCATCGATGAATAGTTTCAGCTGGATATGACATACAGAGTGGTTATGATTAAACTTTCACTTCTTGAGCCAATGCAGACAGAAAGCTATTTACCATATGGATACCCAGCTTTAGGGAATGTTGTTGAGACTGTGCGCTGCTGGATTGGTGATGTTGGTAGTGCTAGTGCCATAACCTCCGTTAGGAGCCAGTACTGGTACGGTGACGTAGGGCTGAAACGCAAGCATCAGCGTGCATTACAGATGCAGACAAGCAACATCGGTCTGCTCTAACTGAGCCGGACTTTACTCGTAAGGTTTGGGAATTGCTCCTGGGAGAGGAGGAGAACCAATTGCACCAGAGATCGTTGAAGAAGTTACTGCTGCTACGGCTGAGAATGCTGGAAGCAATGAGCAGTCTTGAAGAGTGCACGAGCTGTCTCACTACAGCTGAACCTTCTATGGCCCACCGTTCGAAAAGTGCAACGAACAATAATGAAACGGTATCCAAACAAACTTCACATGCAGATGGTTGTCAGATTGAGCAACGTTTGTAACCTGGAACGTAAAAGTGGTAGGCAATTAACAAATTTTATCCTCTGATGTGGAAAATAAAATGTGTTTCTCTCGATGGTTAGTTCGTTATATTTCTTCCGTATGTCTTTGCAAACGTTTTCACAAAGTTTCGTTGTCCTAGGATCATTCGTTTCGTAGGGGGCTGCCCCCAAGTAGTAAAAGTTTAATAACAACCGCCCTGTACGTTATGAAACTTACGGATCTCTGCCGAGCCGAACTAAGGGCATTATTAAGATCAGAGGCGGTGTTTCATTGTACTAGTATGACGTGTGCTGCCGGTAAGGTGTTTTTTTTGTCCACTAAAGTGGTTTGCAGGGGACATTCATGGATGTAAACAAGCTTCCACAGCAATAAACAAATCGGAAGAGTGGTATACAATAGAAGGACTGTCACCGAGATGTAATTAATACATTTCAACGGGGTACCTCTATCACTATATTCACTATAAATCTTTTAGCTCTGTGCGACCGCGGCGGCGCTGAGGAGACGCACTATTCAGCGACATAAATACAGAAAAACGCCACAATGTGATGGCAGGCCATCAAACTTGAAGGCAATAGATGGTAGGAAAAACGATGAAGGTTATTTATTTCAAGTTTCTGCTACCAGTCACTTTTTATTTTATGCTTAATCTAACATAATGCAACGCGTTTCGAACATGTTCTGTTCGTCTTCAGGCGTTTATACATACATACCTATAGATAAATGTTACTTAGAAATAAACAGTCTTACACTAGATTAATCAAGAACTTTTTGTCCATTGTTTTTTACTGTAGCTGCTGGTGTGGCATTTGGGTGGAAGGAGGGGGTCAGTGTATGGATAGAAATCGAAATCAGTGATGTCTTCTGCTGGTTTTCTTCCTTGTGGTTGATTATGTGGATCACAGCCTGTATAGGATGCAGATAGCTTTGCATCACGAAAATAGCGTGAAAGGCTTTTATATGACAGTTGATTGTAAGTGATCAACTGTCATATAAAAGCCTTTCACACTATTTTCGTAACACACAACTGATGCAAATCTATCTGCATCCTATACAGGCTGTGATCCACATAATCAACCACAAGGAAGAAAACCAGCAGAAGACACCACTGATTTCGATTTCTAGCCATACACTGCCCCCCCCCTTCCCCCCAATGCCACACCGGCAGCTACAGTAAAAACAATGGACAAAAAGTTCTAGATTAATCTAGTTTAAGACTGTTTACTTCTAAGTAACATTTCTCTATATGTATGTATGTATAAACGCCTGAAGACGAATAGAACATGTTCGAAACGCGTTGCATTATGTTAGATGAAGCATAAAATAAAAAGTGACTGGTAGCAGAAACTTTAAATAAATAATTATCCCACACAGTCACGGTGCACAAACATAGCCATTATGGCTGAAAATAATAAGGATGAAGGTACCTCTATGAGCATAATGTGTCCTGGAGGCATGCGGTCCTGCACCACAGGAGCCTGGGCGGCGGTGGTGCTTTCGGAGGTGATCGCTGGCCGTTTCGTCGTCTTGTGCTTCAGTCTTCTGGCGCGGTTCTTCTGCGGAAATAAGAACACAGTCTGGCGAATTTCTTCCAAAGCAAGTAATATTGACACATCGAACGCATATGGTTTCCTTTAAAGTAGAAGGGATATTGATACCTTAACGCGATTATCTTTTGTTAATGGGGGGATAGGTAATTTTGATGGTAGCCTCTTTTGCACCATGTGTCGCCTCGCGTGGAGCGGGCAATGCTGGCAGAGTGCCCCTTAGACGCACTGGGAGGAAATGCCAGTGTAGGTGATGCTGCGTCATCTGCGGTTAGTGACGAACAAAGATCTTGGCGGGTGAATGCGCTGCAGGCTGGCATGCGAAGAGACGCTTCGCACGTGTTTCTTCATTTGCACTACAGTGCTAGGGTTAACCAAAATACTCCCCTACAAAGCAATATTTTTCATGAAAACTTGGGTGCACAAGATTACTTGACTTTCCATAAACATTTCACCATAGACTTTACAAGAAGGCATTAAAAGGAAGTGTGAATTGCAACTAAAATGAGACCTTATTCGTTTACGGATCGTTAGTATCTGTAGATACTGCATAAATATACTCTTAAGACAAAAGAAAAAAAGGAAAAAAAGAACGGCGCACCACAAAGGAATTATACGAATGGGACGGTAATCGGTAGATGCGATGTGCATGTACAGGCAAACAAATGATTACAATTTCAGAAAAATTGGATGATTTATTCAAGAGAAAGAGTTTCACAAACTGAGCGAGTCAATAACTCTTTGGTCCACTTGTGGCTCTTAGAAAGCAGTTATTCAGCTTGACATTGATTGATTCAGTTGTTGGAAGTCTTCTTGAGAGTTATCGTGCCAAATCCTATCCAACAGGAACGTTAGATCGTAAAAATCCCGAGCTGGTTGAAGAACCCGGCCCATAATGCTCCAAAGATTCTCAATTGCAGAGAGATCCGGCGACCTTTCTGGCCGAGGTAGGGTTTGACAAGCACGAAGACAAGCAAAAGAAACTCTCGCCGTGTGTAGGAGGGCATTATCTTGCTGAAATATAAGCCAATGGCTTGCCATGAAGTGCAACAAAACGGGGCGTAGAATTTCATCGACGTACAGCTGTGCCGTAAGGGCGCCGCGGATGACGACCAAAAGGGTCTTCCTATGAAATGAAACGCCACTCCCGGTTGTCGGGCCCTATGGTAGGCGACAGTCAGGCGGGTATCTCCCTGCTGTTTTGTAGGTCACCAGATACGTCTTCACTGATTTTTGGGGCTCAGTTCGAAGCGGGACTCATCACCGAAGACAATTCCACTCCAGTAAATGAGTTTCCAGGCCGAATGTGATCGACACCATTGCGGACGGACTTCTTGTTGTACAGAGGTCAATGGTAATAGGCAAAAGGGCGGTCAGCTCGACATCCTTTCTGCAAGCCGCCCATTAGAGGTCCTTTTGGTCACTGAAGCAGCTGGTACGCGGTGTTAATGATGAATCCGGTGCTCTTTACGCTGACCGCTTCCTTCTTGACGCTGTGTGCGCCTGTGGTTCACCCATTCCTGCCAACATTGTCGAATTGTGGCATCGCACCTATGCAAATGTCGAGAGATTCCCCAATTATCCAGTCGGCTTCTTTGAGCCGAACTACAAGTCTTGTATCAAATGCTGACTCCGCGTGCGAAGCATAGCTACTGATCAGCGGAGACCACGGAATGAAATTCGCAAAGACTTTATGCCCACGTATAAGAAGTCGCCCTCATTCTTCAATGGCCTTGGCAAAGAAGTCGGACGAGCGGACAGAGGTTCAGGGCACTTTCTTGCCCTCGGGATGGGAAACTGCCCCTAGACGGCGCAAGAATCAGGAATGATCAACGGTATGAGGACGCAGAAGGCAATGGTAACCACTGCTCTGAAGACACATAATGTGTATCCACAGGACAAGTGGCCCGTAACTGAAAGAATGTCTTGATGATCTCTCCAATGGTAAAAGATTCCGGACTAGTCCCCCATTTGAATCTCCGGGAGGCGACTGCCAAGGAGGAGATGACAATGAGAGAAAGATTTAAAAACCAATGAAAGAATAATGTTCTACGAGTCGGAGCATGGAATGTCAGAAGTCTGAACGTAGTACAGTTGTTAGAAAATCTTAAAAGGGAAATGCAAAGGCTCAATGTAGATACAGTGGGTGTTAGCGAAGTGAAATTGAAAGAAGAGAAGGATTTATGGTCAGATAAGTATAGGATAATATCAATAGTAGCAGAAAATGTATAACGGGAGTAGGATTCGTTATGATTAGGAAGGTATGATAGAGAGTGATTTACTACAAACAGTTCAGTGATAGAGTTGTTTTCATGAGAATCGACAGCAGTCCGACGCTGACAACTCTAGATAAGGTATATAGGCCGACGTTGCAAGCCGAAGATCAAGAGACAGAGAAAGTATATGAGGATACTGAACGGGTAATTCATGCGTAATGGGAGATGAAAATCTAATAGTGTTGGGGGACTGGAATGCAGTTGAAGGAGAAGAAAGGGTTACGAGAGTATATGGGCTTGGTACTAGGAATGAGACAGGAGAACGACTAATTGAGTTCTAGAGTAAATTTCAGCTAGTAACAGCGAATACTGTATTCAGGAATCACGAGAGGAGGAGATATACTTCGAAAAGGCCAGGAGATATGGGAAGATTTCAGTCAGATTATATCATAGTCAGGCAGAGATTCCGAAGTCAGGTAGTGGATTTCCAGGCGTACCCAGGAGCAGATATAGACTTAGATCACAATTTAGTATTGTTGAAGAGAAGGCTGAAGTTTGAGAGACTAGTCGGGAAGAATCAATGCGCAAACAAGTGGGATACAGATGTGCTAAGGAATGAAGGACGAGCTTGAAGTTCTCTGAGGTTATAGACACTGCGGTAAGAAATAGCTCTGTAGCCGGTTCGGTTGAAGAGGAATGGACATCTCTAAAGAAGGCAATCACAGAAGTTGGGAAGAAAATCAGAGGTAGAAAGAAGGTAACTGCGAAGAAACCATGGCTAAGAGAAGAAATACTTCAGTTGAAGGACGAAAGAAGGAAGTACACAAATGGTCCGGGAAATTCAGCAATACAGAAATACAAATCACTTAGGAGTGAAATGAATAGGAAATGTAGGGAAGCTAATGGGAAATGGCTGCATCAAAAGTGTGAAGAGATCGAAAAAGAAATGATTGCCGAATGGCCTGACTCAGCATGTAGGAAAGTCAAAACAACATTCGGTGAAATTAAAGGTAAGGGTGGTAACATTAAGGGTGCAATGGGAATTCCACTGTTAAATGTAGAGAAGAGAACGGATGGATGGAAACAGTACACTGAAGGTATCTATGAGAGCGAAGACTTTTCTCATGACGTGATAGAAGAAGAAACTAGAGTCGATATAGAAGAGATAGGGAATCCAATATTAGAATCAGAATTTAGAAGAGTTTTGGAAGACATAAGATCAAATAAGGTCACAGGGATAGACGACATTCCCTCAGAAAGTCCAAAGTCATTGGAGGAGGTGGCGCTTATTGACGTTGGTGTCTAGAATGTATGAGTCTGGCGATATACCACCTGATTTCAGATAAAACGTCAGCCTCACAATTCCGAAGATTGCAAGAACCGACTTGTGCGAGAGTTATCTCACAATCAGCTTAACAGCTCATGCATCCAAGTTGCCTCTAAGGATATTCTACAGAAGAATGAAAAGAAAATTGTAGATGTGTTCAAAAAAATGGCTCTGAGCACTATGGGACTCAACATCTTAGGTCATAAGTCCCCTAGAACTTAGAACTACTTAAACCTAACTAACCTAAGGACATCACACACACACATGCCCGAGGCAGGATTCGAACCTGCGACCGTAGCAGTCCCGCGGTTCCGGACTGCAGCGCCAGAACCGCTAGACCACCGCGGCCGGCCTGTAGATGTGTTACATCAAGATGAGTTTTGCTTTAGGAATGGGAAAGGCACCAGAGAGGCAGTTTTGACGTTGCGGTTGATAACAGAAGCAAGACTAAAGAAAAATCAAGATAACGTTCATAGGTTTTGTACACCTGGAAAAAGCGTTCAAAATGTCAAATGGTGCAAGATGTTCGAAATTCTGAGAAAAATAGGGGTAAGCTATAGTGAAAGACGGGTAATACACAAAGTGTAAAAGAAGTAAGAGGGATAATAAGAGTGGAGGACCATGAACAAAGTCCTCGGATTAAAAAGGGTGTAAGACAGGGATGTAGTCGTTCGCCACTACTGTTCAAACTATACATCGAAGAAGCAATGACGGAAATAAAAGTTCAAGAGAGGAATTAAAATTCAGGGTGAAAGGATATCAATGATAAGATTTGCTAACGACACTGCTCTTCTCAGTGAAAGTGAAGAAGAATTACAGGACCTGCTGGATGGAATGAACATCCTAATGAGTACAGACTATGGATTGAGAGTAAACCGAAAAAGACGAAAGTAATTAGAAGAAGCAGAAATGAGAAACTTAACATCAGGATTGGTGATGAGGAAGTAGATGAAGTCAAGGAATTCTGCTATCTAGGCGGCAAAAGATCTCATGACAGACGGAGCAGTGAGGGCATAAAAAGCAGACTAGGACTTGCGGAAAGGAAATTCCGTGCCAAGAGAAGTCTGCTGGTATCAAACATAGGCCATAATTTAAGGAAGAAGTTTCTGAGAATGGACGTGCGGAGCGCAGCATTGTATAGTAGTAATACATGGACTATGGGAAAATCGGAACAGAGGAGAATCGAAGCATTTGAGATGTGGTGCTACAGAAGAATGTTGAAAATTAAATGGACTCACAAAGTATTGAGTGAGGAGGTTCTCCGCAGAATCAGAGAGGAAAGAAATTTGTGGAAATACTGACAAGGAGAAGGTACAGGATGATAGGAGATCTGTTAAGAGATCACGGAATAATTTCCATGGTACTAGAGGGAACTGTAGAGGGCAAAATGGAGAGGAAAACAGAGGTTGGAATACATCCAGCAAATAATTGAGAACATAGTTTTCAGGTCCTATTCTGAGATGAAGAGGTTGGCGCAGGAGAGGAATTCGTGGTGGCCTGCATCAAACTAGTCTGAAGAGTGATGACGCAGAAAAAAAAGAACATCGACATGTCCCCTGTTTACTGTCCTTGCCAGCTGCGCGGTGAAATTACGCTCCAGCGTCACACATTCATCCATCGACATCCAAAGTTTACAGTTTGTGACGAATTTGCGTAACTCCTTCGAGATGCGTCGCTTTTTTGTGTTATAGTGAGCGTAATTTGCTGATTCAGACAGAATTCTTGAGAGCATCGAAATTAATTTCTTCGTTCTCATTAGTGTTTCATTTTGTTTGCTGGCTTAAAATAAACACTTATTATTCATTTTACACCGTTTGACAAAAAAAAAGTGAAGTGCCCAGACGGGGAGGAACAAACGGATTATGCGATGTTATTTTGTTGATTACAAAATAGAGACGAATTTACAAAGAACTTGGCAGGCTGCGCACACAGTATGGCTTTGCAGCCCCTCTGGCCTGGATGCATGCACGATTCGGTTGGTAAGAGTGTCATGGAGGCGTGTACCCTCTCCGGAGACAATCTGAGCCACAACTGAGACCCACACCTCTAGCAGCTAGTACTTGATATCCCGAATGCTGTCAATGGGTAACATCTGATGTGCCCCAAAGCAAGTGTGATAGGACTGTTGCTACACTACTGGCCATTAAAATTGCTACACAAAGAGGAAATGCAGATGATAAACGGGTACTCATTGGACAAATATACACTCCTGGAAATTGAAATAAGAACACCGTGAATTCATTGTCCCAGGAAGGGGAAACTTTATTGACACATTCCTGGGGTCAGATACATCACATGATCACACTGACAGAACCACAGGCACATAGACACAGGCAACAGAGCATGCACAATGTCGGCACTAGTACAGCGTATATCCACCTTTCGCAGCAATGCAGGCTGCTATTCTCCCATGGAGACGATCGTAGAGATGCTGGATGTAGTCCTGTGGAACGGCTTGCCATGCCATTTCCACCTGGCGCCTCAGTTGGACCAGCGTTCGTGCTGGACGTGCAGACCGCGTGAGACGACGCTTCATCCAGTCCCAAACATGCTCAATGGGGGACAGATCTGGAGATCTTGCTGGCCAGGGTAGTTGACTTACACCTTCTAGAGCACGTTGGGTGGCACGGGATACATGCGGACGTGCATTGTCCTGTTGGAACAGCAAGTTCCCTTGCCGGTCTAGGAATGGTAGAACGATGGGTTCGATGACGGTTTGGATGTACCGTGCACTATTCAGTGTCCCCTCGACGATCACCAGTGGTGTACGGCCAGTGTAGGAGATCGCTCCCCACACCATGATGCCGGGTGTTGGCCCTGTGTGCCTCGGTCGTATGCAGTCCTGATTGTGGCGCTCACCTGCACGGCGCCAAACACGCATACGACCATCATTGGCACCAAGGCAGAAGCGACTCTCATCGCTGAAGACGACACGTCTCCATTCGTCCCTCCATTCACGCCTGTCGCGACACCACTGGAGGCGGGCTGCACGATGTTGGGGCGTGAGCGGAAGACGGCCTAACGGTGTGCGGGACCGTAGCCCAGCTTCATGGAGACGGTTGCGAATGGTCCTCGCCGATACCCCAGGAGCAACAGTGTCCCTAATTTGCTGGGAAGTGGCGGTGCGGTCCCCTACGGCACTGCGTAGGATCCTACGGTCTTGGCGTGCATCCGTGCGTCGCTGCGGTCCGGTCCCAGGTCGACGGGCACGTGCACCTTCCGCCGACCACTGGCGACAACATCGATGTACTGTGGAGACCTCACGCCCCACGTGTTGAGCAATTCGGCGGTACGTCCACCCGGCCTCCCGCATGCCCACTATACGCCCTCGCTCAAAGTCCGTCAACTGCAAATACGGTTCACGTCCACGCTGTCGCGGCATGCTACCAGTGTTAAAGACTGCGATGGAGCTCCGTATGCCACGGCAAACTGGCTGACACTGACGGCGGCGGTGCACAAATGCTGCGCAGCTAGCGCCATTCGACGGCCAACACCGCGGTTCCTGGTGTGTCCGCTGTGCCGTGCGTGTGATCATTGCTTGTACAGCCCTCTCGCAGTGTCCGGAGCAAGTATGGTGGGTCTGACACACCGAGGTCAATGTGTTCTTTTTTCCATTTCCAGGAGTGTATTATACTAGAACTGACATGTGATTACATTTTCACGCAATTTGGGTGCATAGATCCTGAGAAATCAGTGCCCAGAACAACCACCTCTGGCCGTAATAAAGGCCTTGATAAGCCTGTGCATGAGTCAAACACAACAGTTCATCAAGAGTAGTGACTGGAGTATTGTGACGGTCCAGTTGCTTGGCCACCATTGACCAGACGTTTTCAGTTGGTAAGAGATCTGGAGAATGTGCTGGAAAGGGCAGCAGTCGAACATTTTCTGTATCCAGAAAGGCCCGTCCAGGACCTGCAACATGCGGTCGTGCATTATCCTGCTGAAATGTAGGGTTTCGCAGGGATCAGATGAAGGGTAGAGCCACGGGTCGTAACACATCTGAAATGTAACGTCCACTGTTCAAAGTGCCATCAATGCGAACAAGAGGTGACCTAGACGTGTAACCCTTGGCACCCCATACCATCACGCCGGGTGATACGCCAGTATGGAGATGACGAATACACACTTCCAATGTGCGCTCACCGCGATGTCGCCAAACACCGATGCCACCATCATGATGCTGTAAACAGAACCTGGATTCATCCGAAAAAATGACGTTTTGCCTTTCGTGCACCCAGGTTCATCATTGAGTACACTATCGGAGGCGCTCCTGTCTGGGATGCAGCGTCAAGGGTAACCGCAGCCATGGTCTCCGAGCTGATAGTCCATGCTGCTGCAAACGTCGTCGAACTGTTCGTGCAGATGGTTGTTGCCTTGCAAACTTCCCCATCTGTTGACTCAGGGATCGAGACGTGGCTGCACGATCCGTTACAGCCATGCGGATAAGATGCCTGTCATCTCGACTGCTAGTGATACGAGGCCATTGGGATCCAGCACGGCGTTCCGTATTACCCTCCTGAACCCACCGATTCCATATTCTGCCTACAGTCATTGGAACTCGACCAACGCGAGAAGCAATGTCGCGATACGATAAACCACAATCGCGATAGGCTACAATCCGACCTTTATCAAAGTCGGAAACGTGATGGTACGCATTTCTCCTCCTTACACGAGGCATCACAACAACGTTTCACCAGGCAACTCCGGTCAACTGCTGTTTGTGTATGAGAAATCGGTTAGAAACTTTCCTCATGTCAGCACCTTGTAGGTGTCGCCACCGGAGCCACCCTTGTGTGAATGCTCTGAATAGCTAATGATTTGCATATCACAGCATCTTCTTCCTGTCGGTTAAATTTCGCGACTGTAGCACGTCATCGTCGTGGTGTAGCAATTTTAATGGCCAGTAGTGTATTTTGTATATGCATAAATGATCTGGCAGACAGGGAGGGCAGCAATCTGCGTTTGTTCGCTGATGATGCTGTTGTGTACAGCAAGATGCAGAAGATAAGTGATTAAAGGTTGATACAAGATGACCTTTAAAAAATTTCTAGTTGTTATGATGAATGGCAGCTGGCTCTTAATGCGGAAAAATATAAGTTAATGCGGATGAGTAGGAAATAGAAACCCATATGTTCGGATACAGAATTAGTAGTGTCCTGCTTGACACAATCACGTCGCTTAAATATGTGGGCGTAAAGTTGCGAAGCGATATGAAATAGAACGAGCATGTGAGGGTTGTGGTAGAAAAGGCGAATGGTCGACTTCGGTTTATTGGGAAAATTTTAGGAAAGCGTGGTTCATTTGTAAAGGAGACCGCATATAGGACGCTAGTGCGACCTATTCTTGAGTACTGCTCGAGTGTTTGGATTGGCACCAGGTTGATTTGAAAGAAGACATCGAAGCAATTCAGAGGCGAGCTGCTAGATTTGTTACCGGTAGGTACGATCAGTAGTTAAGTGTTACGGAGATGCTTCGGAAGCTCAAGAGAACCGGCATTTGAAGCTGACTGCAGACCTATCGTGCTGCCGCCAACAAACATTTCGCGTAAGGACCACAAAGATAAGATACGAGAAATCAGGGCTCATACGGGGGCATATACACAGTCGTTTTTCCTATCCTCCTATCTGCGAATGGGACAGGAAAGGAAACAACTAGTTGTGGTACAGGGTAACCTCCGATACGCACCGCATGGTGGCTTGCGGAGTTTGTATATAGATGTAGATGTAGATGTAGATGAATGGGACCGAGTTGACGTTCGAGCTGGGCTCATGACGTTCTGTCGGAGACAGATCTGGGCATCTACCTGGTCACAGGAGCATCTCTATATCAGTCTACATCAGTCCATGAGGACACGTGCAGTGTGTGGACGAGCACTGTCCTCTTAAAAAATGCCCCACAATACTCTTACGCGAGAAGGAAGACTTGAAGACGTAGTATGACCGCGATGTACCGCTGTGCCGTCAAATTTCCCTCAATCACTACCAGCCGTGACATGCAGTCATACAAAGACGTCAGGAGTAACGTCGCTGTGCCTCTACAAAACAATGGAAGAATGAGACCTCTCTCTAGGTCGCCATCTTTCTCGCAGACGATGGTCATCCGGAATGGTGCACAACCACGATTCGTCACTGACCGCAATGCGGACGCGATTCATAAGCTGTATTGTAGCATTGTAGCATTAACGACAGCCACTGGATGGGACGATAATTCGCTAGTCCGACTGGACCAATGGTGTCAGAATGACACAGAATGTTGCAGGGAGTCCATTACTTGCTCTCTTGCCATTGCCAGTCTACATTTTATATCCTGTGCTTCATCAATTGTTTCACTGCCCAAATAGCCAAACTCATGTGCTACTTTTGGTGTCTCGTTTTCTATTCTAATTCCCTCAGCATCACCCGATTTAATATGACTACTTTCCACTATCGTTGGTTTGTTTTCGTTAATGTTCACCGTATATCCCTCTTTCAAGACGCTTTCCATTCCCTTCAACAGCTCTTTCAACTCTGACAGAATTACAACGTCATAGGCAAATATCATAGTTTTTATTTCTGCTTCCTCAACTTGAATTCCTTCTCCAAATTTTTCTTTGGTTTCCCTAGCTACTAGCTCAATTTACAGACTGAATTACATTGGCGACAGGCTTCTACCCCGTCTCACTTCCTTTTCAACCACAGCTTCCCTTTCATTCCCCTCGACTCTTATGAATGTTGTCTGGTTTATGTACAAGTTGTACATAACCTTTCGCTTCATGTATTTTACCCCTGCTACCATCAGAATTTCAAAGAGAGTATTCCAGTCAACATCTTGAAAAGCTTTCTCTAAGTCTAGAAATGATGTAAACGGAGGTTTGCCTTTCCTTTCACCATCTCCTAAGAGGAGTGGTAGAGTCAGTTTTGCGTCACGTGTTCCTGCATTTCTCCGTAATCCAAAGTGGTCTTCGCCGAGGTCAGTTTGTACCAACTTTTCCATTCTTATGTAAAGAATTCGTGTTAGTATTTTGCAACCATATAGGCATTTTTAAAGCTTAAAGATGCGAAGAGTAAGGAAGTGTGCGCATGCCTCACCTTCGATACAACGTCTGCGTTTGCCACAGGCACCTCTCCCACGTATTGACCCGGTACAGCTCTTGACTAATTACACTCCTAGCATTGCAGGGATGACGGTCCACTCATATAGCTTGCAGACAGCATTCAAGTACTCCGTAGGTTGATAATGCCGTAACACGTTCGTTTGAATTGCTTGACTATATGGACGGTTGATTCCCTCAGTGAAAGTTTCCACTAAAAAGTTTCATTAAAAATCTGCAGTAGTTGTAGTCCCGGAAGTAACCAAACCTCTTCTAAAAGGGGCTCTGGGCTTCTTGTTATTGTATCTATACGAAGAGTACTGATTGCTGTTTTTCTTAAAGTAATGCAATCCAGAGCCGCGGAGCTCGACCACTATTAACAAGGAAAAATGAAAAAATGTCTTGTATATAAATAAAAATGTAAATGTTCGTTTGTCGAAAATCGCATATATCTGGAATTTATTCACCGATTTCTTTGACATTCTGACACAAAGTTGCATTCGGATACACGCGTGTTTTTATACACCTATTTCATAATGTATATAATATATTAATAAATGTATACTATGTAAATGGGAAATATTATTACCAAAAAATCTCGAAATGTCCTTGACCACTTTATTTAAAATTTTTACACAATACACTTATTAACATTTGGGCCGACTTGGCGTATATACAACAAAATAGTGAAACGCTGTTAGCAAACACGAAAGCTGTATTTTGGCGCCATAGGCTAATGATTTGAATACTACTACCGACTCCGAATATGCAATAATAATGAACAAGGCTCGAGGTCAGAAAGACGGGGAAGTGGAGATGGGCAGAGGGGTGTGAGGAAATGGAGGTAGAAAGTGGAAAGGAGGAGATGAACAGAGAGAGAGGGCAAAAGGAAATTAAGAGAGAGAGAGAGAGAGCGAGGGAGAAGATGGACATAGAAAGGGGGGAGGAGATGACGGGCAGGAGAGGGGGGAGGAGAGGGAGGGGCAGGAGGAGATGGGGAGAGATGGGAGAGGAGAAGATGGACACAGAGCAGAGGGAGGACGTGCCGGACGGAGAGAGGGGGAAGGAGAGGAAGATAGACAAAGAAAGGAGGAGCCGGATTCGGACAGACGTGCGAGAGAGAAGCAGATTAGGATGTTTTTATACAATTTCCATATATTAGAAACGTGTGCTTTGTCTTTTCTTCCATTTAACTACACTTAGCCGCAGCAACGCGTGGCCGGGAACAGCTAGTTGTCAGTATTTGTGCATATAGAAGGGAAGGCAAATCTCTGGATACACCCACAGAAAAAGTCGAACGGTGTGAGGAATCATAATGGCGTCTGCTGTGGGCTGTCTGTAGGTGGGGGCGCAACTTGTAGGAGCTATGGCGACAGCGGTGGCCATCTTGCAAATCCGCCTTCTTGGATTTGCATTGTGTGTTTCAAATGTAGAGGGGCTCACGTAGCACATAGTTTTCGACTGCCTCTTTCTCAGGTACACACATATGAAATCTGTTTTAAGATATATTAATTTGTGCAGGAGTTATGGCCTGTTCAGGTTTGAAACTACAAGGAATTGATCAAGTCTCTTTATTGTTACAGGTGATCCACAATGGCATTACACGGCAGAAACACACAGAAATTGTGCTAATGAGTGTTGTGTTAATGAGTAGTGGACGAAGTACCATAGTGATTACTGCTGACTTCAATGCCCGGTATCCTGAGAGGCCAGTATCCGAGTTATTGGACAAATTTCGAGAAACGGGTTCTGTGGTGGATACGCCACGCAATGGACATCCGGGAACAGCCACCGACGAGGGGGCTGCAACAGAAATTGTGGAATCGTCTGTGAAAATTCCACATCACTGTATGCGCCGTTTATCAGCAATATCCAGTGTCAGTCAGGTTTCAATGCTGCATGTGTTGCACACACGTCAATGACACCCGAAAAGTTACAGCTGCAACATCATCTCTCGGACGGTGACCCTGATCGGCAGGTGCAGTTTGCAGAATGGGCTCTGGATAAGTGTAACATGAATTCAATTTCATACGACATGTGTCCCCTCCATGAACCATGGACCTTGCCGTTGGTGGGGAGGCTTGCGTGCCTCAGCGATACAGATGGCCGTACCGTAGGTGCAACCACAACGGAGGGGTATCTATTGAGAGGCCAGACAAACATGTGGTTCCTGAAGAGGGGCAGCAGCCTTTTCAGTAGTTGCAGGGGCAACAGTCTGGATGATTGACTGATCTGGCCTTGCTGTGCTGGTACTGCGAACGGCTGAAAGCAAGGGGAAACTACAGCCGTAATTTTTCCCGAGGACATGCAGCTTTACTGTATGATTAAATGATGATGGCGTCCTCTTGGGTAAAATATTCCGGAGGTAAAATAGTCCCCCATTCGGATCTCCGGGCGGGGACTACTCAAGAGGACGTCGTTATCAGGAGAAAGAAAACTGGCGTTCTACGGATCGGAGCGTGGAATGTCAGATCCTTTAATCGGGCAGGTAGGTTAGAAAATTTAAAAAGGGAAATGGATAGGTTAACGTTAGATATAGTGGGAATTAGTGAAGTTCGGTGGCAGGAGGAACAAGACTTTTGGTCAGGTGAATACAGGGTTATAAATACAAAATCAAATAGGGGTAATGCAGGAGTAGGTTTAATAATGAATAAAAAATAGGAGTGCGGGTAAGCTACTACAAACAGCATAGTGAACGCATTATTGTGGCCAAGATACACACAAAGCCCATGCCTACTACA
Organism: Schistocerca nitens; assembly: GCF_023898315.1. NCBI lineage: Eukaryota > Metazoa > Arthropoda > Insecta > Orthoptera > Acrididae > Schistocerca > Schistocerca nitens. The sequence continues at coordinate 483,917,659 of NC_064621.1, forward strand.
GTAGTACAAGTTTATATGCCAACTAGCTCTGCAGATGATGAAGAAATAGATGAAATGTATGACGAGATAAAAGAAATTATTCAGGTAGTGAAGGGAGACGAAAATGTAATAGTCATGGGTGACTGGAATTCGTCAGTAGGAAAAGGGAGAGAAGGAAACATAGTAGGTGAATATGAATTGGGGGGAAGAAATGAAAGAGGAAGCCGCCTTGTAGAATTTTGCACAGAGCATGACTTAATCATAGCTAACACTTGGTTCAAGAATCATAAAAGAAGGTTGTATACCTGGAAGAATCCTGGAGATACTAAAAGGTATCAGATAGATTATATAATGGTAAGACAGAGATTTAGGAACCAGGTTTTAAATTGTAAGACATTTCCAGGGGCAGATGTGGACTCTGACCACGATCTATTGGTTATGAACTGTAGATTGAAACTGAAGAAACTGCAAAAAGGTGGGTATTTAAGGAGATGGGACCTGGATAAACTGACTAAACCAGTGGTTGTAGAGAGTTTCAGGGAGAGCATAAGGGATGAATTGACAGTAATGGGGGAAAGAAATACAGTAGAAGAAGAATGGGTAGCTCTGAGGGATGAAGTAGTGAAGGCAGCAGACGATCAAGTAGGTAAAAAGACGAGGGCTAATAGAAATCCTTGGGTAACAGAAGAAATTTTGAATTTAATTGATGAAAGGAGAAAATATAAAAATGCAGTAAATGAAGCAGGCAAAAAGGAATACAAACGTCTCAAAAATGAGATCGACAGGAAGTGCAAAATGGCTAAGCAGGGATGGCTAGAGGACAAATTTAAGGATGTAGAGGCTTTTCTCACTAGGGGTAAGATAGATACTGCCTACAGGAAAATTAAAGAGACCTTTGGAGAGAAGAGAACAACTTGTATGAATATCAAGAGCTCAGATGGCAACCCAGTTCTAAGCAAAGAAGGGAAGGCAGAAAGGTGGAAGGAGTATATAGAGGGTTTATACAAGGGCGATGTACTTGAGGACAATATTATGGAAATGGAAGAGGATGTAGATGAAGACGAAATGGGAGATAAGATACTGCGTGAAGAGTTTGACAGAGCACTGAAAGACCTGAGTCGAAACAAGGCCCCGGGAGTAGACAACATTCCATTAGAACTACTGATGGCCTTGGGAGAGCCAGTCATGACAAAACTCTACCATCTGGTGAGCAAGATGTATGAGACAGGCGAAATACCGTCAGACTTCAAGAAGAATACAATAATTCCAATCCCAAAGAAAGCAGGTGTTGACAGATGTGAAAATTACCGAACTATCAGTTTAATAAGTCACGGCTGCAAAATACTAACGCGAATTCTTTACAGATGAATGGAAAAACTAGTAGAAGCCGACCTTGGGGAAGATCAGTTTGGATTCCGTAGAAATGTTGGAACACGTGAGGCAATACTGACCTTACGACTTATCTTAGAAGAAAGATTAAGAAAAGGCAAATCTACGTTTCTAGCATTTGTAGACTTAGAGAAAGCTTTTGACAATGTTAACTGGAATACTCTCTTTCAAATTCTGTAGGTGGCAGGGGTAAAATACAGGGAGCGAAAGGCTATTTGCAATTTGTACAGAAACCAGGTGGCAGTTATAAGAGTCGAGGGGTATGAAAGGGAAGCAGTGGTTGGGAAAGGAGTGAGACAGGGTTGTAGCCTCTCCCCGATGTTATTCAATCTGTATATTGAGCAAGCAGTAAAGGAAACAAAAGAAAAATTAGGGAGTAAAATAACTGATGATGGTCGAAGTAGAGAGGATATAAAATGTAGACTGGCAATGGCAAGGAAATCGTTTCTGAAGAAGAGAAATTTGTTAACATCGAGTATAGATTTAAGTGTCAGGAAGTCGTTTCTGAAAGTATTTGTATGGAGTGTAGCCATGTATGGAAGTGAAACATGGACGATAACTAGTTTGGACAAGAAGAGAATAGAAGCTTTCGAAATGTGGTGCTACAGAAGAATGCTGAAGATAAGGTGGGTAGATCACGTAACTGATGAGGAGGTATTGAATAGGATTGGGGAGAAGAGAAGTTTGTGGCACAACTTGACTAGAAGAAGGGATCGGTTGGTAGGACAATTTTTGAGGCATCAAGGGATCACAAATTTAGCATTGGAGGGCAGCGTGGAGGGTAAAAATCGTAGAGGGAGACCAAGAGATGAATACACTAAGCAGATTCAGAAGGATGTAGGTTGCAGTAGGTACTGGGAGATGAAGGAGCTTGCACAGGATAGAGTAGCATGGAGAGCTGCATCAAACCAGTCTCAGGACTGAAGACCACAACAACAACAACGACATGTGTTGCTCAGTCATGAAACTAATTGGTTCAAATGGCTCTGAGCAGTATGGGACTTCTGAGGTCATCAGTCCCCTAGAACTTAGAACTACTTAAACCTAACTAACCTAAGGACATCACACACATCCATGCCCGAGGCAGGATTCGAACCTGCGACCGTAGCGGTCGCGCGATTCCAGACTGTAGCGCCTAGAACCGCTCGGCCACCCCGGCCGGCTTGAAACTAATTATTATGTGCAAGGAGAAGTAATGAAACAGAATCATCGTTCCTGGTCAGATGCAAATCCCTCTTGGGTGGATCCTTGTAAAGATTTGTGTGTCCGCTGTGTGTTGATGAACCTTGAATGGCGGGAGGGGGGGGGGGGAGTGGAAGTATCTTAACATGCTCAGTGATTATGTGCTGCCAACGCTGTTGAATTCGCAGTATAATTTCCCAATCTTCTTCCAACAAGACAGCGCACCTCCCCATTATGCTACTGAAGTCAGACGGTTTCTGGATAAACAGTTTGGAGCTCATTGGATAGGTAGTAGGGGGTGGGGGGGCTGTCGAATGACCACCACAGTCCCCTGATCTTACACCTCTTCACTTATCTGTGGGGACATTTGAAATGAATTGTGTATGAGGTAAACATCAATAATGTAGCCCATATCTACCAGTGTATTGAGGAGGCGCATGCCTCTGTTGACCGACAGATCCTGCGACATATGCAGCAGGACTGGCAAAAAAGACTGTGTGTCCATCGCAATAGAGGTCAAATGGTTCAAATGGCTCTGAGCACTATGGGACTCAACTGCTGAGGTCATTAGTCCCCTAGAACTTAGAACTAGTTAAACCTAACTAACCTAAGGACATCACAAACATCCATGCCCGAGGCAGGATTCGAACCTGCGACCGTAGCGGTCTTGCGGTTCCAGACTGCAGCGCCTTTAACCGCACGGCCACTTCGGCCGGCAATAGAGGTCAAGCTGAGAGTATGCTGCAATGCTAACTCTGACAAATGTCATAAACTTTAACAGGTCATAGCTCCTACGCCAATAATGATATCTTAAAAGAGATTTCGCACGTGTATTCCTAAGAAAAAGGCAATTCGAAATTATGTGCCACATGACCCCCTTCCCATTTGAAAAACGTAAACCAAATCCAATATGGCGGCTTTCAAGGTGGCCGTCGCTGTCGCCATAACTCTTATAAACTGCGCTCCCACCTACATACACCCCAAACGAGACGCCATTTGATTCCCCACATCGTTCGACTTTTCTAGGGATGTATCCAGATTTTTGCCTCACCCTGTACAGAAAATGAGAACAGACGCACGATTCTCGTTTCAGCGACTACCGGGCGCGCAGAGGCGGCGCCAGTCACCTGCTTGCTGCTGCGGCCGTGCGGCGACGGCGCCGGCGCGGCCTTGCTGCAGGGCCTGGTGGACTTGCAGAACTTGACGCCTGCGGGCCGCGGCAGCCCCTTGCAGCTGGCCTCGGGCACCACGGCCGGGTCATCCTCAGGCCGCGCCGCCTGCCGCACGCACTCGACGCGCCTGCGCGCCATGCCCACGCGGAACACGCAGCCCGAGCACCGGCCCCACGTTGCCGCACGCCACCTGCGCCGTCAGCCGTCTCTGTAGGCCACCAAGTCCTAGTACGCCCTTGCTTTTGAGCAATTTGGGAAATCCACTGGCAAAAGAGCAATCGAACTTCAAGTAGTAGTGATAACAAAGCTCGACCACAAGAGTAGCGTATGGTGCATTTTTCAGCCCATACAGTCCGCAATGACCAAGACACCAGGCGATTATAATTAAAGTGCAGCTACTCACAGAGGTTCTCACATGTGCCGGTGTTAAGTTGTAGCCAGCACACCGGGAGGTGAAGAGGTTGCGAGAAGATCGATAGAGGCCAAAGAAACACTCGCAAGAAACTCACCGCCAACGCCCTCTCGGCTGCCAATATTTAGATCGCCGCCGTGGACCAGAGGGCCAGTCAGTTCCAGTCTGTCTTCCAGTAAGTCACCGAGACATCAGTCGCAGCCCAGTCACTTGCAGTTGCAGACAGCTCATAGCGACCAGAGTAGTGTACATAGAGGACTTGTACTTCACGAGCAGTGAGGCTAATGTGGTCTATAAATGTAAATGTCGTGTGACTAGGGCCTCCCGTCGGGTAGACCGTTAGCCAGATGCAAGTTTTCGATTTGACGCCACTTCGGCGTCTTGCTCGTCGATGGGGATGAAATGATGATGATTATAACAACACAACACCCAGTCCCTGAGCGGAGAAAACCTCCGACCCAGCCGGGAATCGAACCGGGGCCCTTAGGATTGACATTCTGTTGCCCTGACCACTCAGCTACCGGGGGTGGACACGTGGTCTATTACGGAGAGCTTGTACCACAACACCTAGACTATCTTAAGTAATTACTATCTTAAGTAATTTTCTATTCTTGTCAATAAAGAACCCAGTTAATATACCGGGTGATCAAAGAGTCAGTATAAATTTGAAAACTTAATAAACCACGGAATAATGTAGATAGAGACGTAAAAATTGACACACATGCTTGGAATGACATGGAGTTTTATTAGAACAAAAAAAACAAAGTTCACAAAATGTCCGACAGATGGCGCTGGACAGCAAAACGTCAGTGACTGCTACCGTGACGGGTGAGAGGTACGCCGATATGTTACAGAATCGCATCATCCCCAGCCTGGCTGATAAACACGTGCTGGAACGTACGATGTTTATGCAGGATGGCGCTCCACCCCATATTGCTAGACGCGTGAAAAATCTCTTGCGCGCGTCGTTTGGCGATGATCGTGTGCTCAGCCGCCACTTTCGTCATGCTTGGCCTCCAAGGTTCCCAGACCTCAGTCCGTGCGATTATTGGCTTTGGGGTTACCTGAAGTCGCAAGTGTATCGTGATCGACCGACATCTCTAAGGATGCTGAAAGACAACATCCGACGCCAATGCCTCACCATAACTCCGGACATGCTTTACAGTGCTGTTCACAACAATAATCCTCGACTACAGCTATTGTTGATGAATGATGGTGGACATATTGAGCATTTCCTGTAAAGAATATCATCTTTGCTTTGTCTTACTTTGTTATGCTAATTATTGCTATTCTGATCAGATGAAGCGCCATCTGTCGGACATTTTCTGAACTTTTGTATTTTTTTGGTTCTAAGTATGTGTGTCGATTTCTACCTCTGTATCTACATTATTCCGTGATTTATTCAGTTTTCAAATTTATAGTGATTTTTTGATCACCCGGTACACGTGCAGTTCGTATTATAGAAAGAGGATACCGGCCACCAACCAACATTCCTTGCTTCCCTTGGTACAAGCCTACTGTGACAACGAGACTACACAAAATCGTATGGCAACGAAACTTAGTGCATATGCTAATATGTTAACGAGGAAACGATTTACTCTGGAAAACAAGTTAGTTCCACCGCGAGACCACGAGCTGTGGTCATCTGATGCGAATACCATACATACAGCAATACTCCAGAAGAGGGCGGGCAAGCGTACTGTAAGAAGTCTCTTTAGCAGACGTGTTACATTTTCTAAGAGTTCGGCAAATAAATTACAGTCTTTGGTCTGCCTTCCCCACAACATTAGCTATGTAATCGTTCCAATTTAAGTTATTCGTAAATGTAATCCCTAAGTATGTACATGTTTACGGTCTTTATATTTGAGTGATTATCGTGTAAGTAAAATTTAGTGGATTCTTTTTAGTGTTCATGTGGACGACTTGACACTTTTAATTATTTAGAGACAAGTACCCCTTTTTGTACCTAACAGATATCTTGTCTAAATCGTTTTGCAGTTCGTTCTGATCATCTAACGACTTTACATGATGGTAAAGACAGCATCATCTGCAAACAATCTACGAAGGCTACTCAGATTGTCTTCCAAACCGTTTATGTAGATCCGAAACAGCGGAGAGCCTATAACACTTCCTTGGGAAACGCCAGATATTACTTCTATTCTACTCAATGACTTTCCCCTGTTGTTGTGAACTGTGATGTTTCTGACAGGAAATGAAGAATCCATTCACAAATCTGAGACGCAATTTGATTAGAAGGCACTTGTGAGGAACGGTGTCAAAAGCCTTCCGGATATCTAGAAATATGGGATCAATTTGACGTCTCCTGTCGATAGCTCTCATTACTTCTAGAGAATAAAGACCTAGTTGTGTTTCAAGAGAATGTTGCCTATTTTTCAATAAATCGTTTTCTTCTACTCGCCCAAGCTTCGATATCTCGCCATATTCGGTACTCAGATGCAATGAGCGTAGCAGACGCCGCTCTCTATCGGGTCCCCAGACGATGTGTCTAGAACAAGTGCTCTCCTCTAAATCTCGTGCTGAACTGTTCTCCACCATGTAGCAATACGAAGAGTGTTTTCCGCTGTCTCCTGAGCCAAAGTGTATTCTTCTCCCACACAGAGTTCTTTTTCCACTCTACAAGACCGCGAAATTCTAATGCACCAATGGAAAAGGTTCTGTAAAAGTCTGTACCATGTTATTTTTGTCAACAAGACAACTATCTCCCCTCATACATCGATACACGCAATTCGTAAAGAATTCTGAGTTACTGTCCCACTCCACAGCTAAATTTGTTACTTCAGCCAATGCACTCGCCTTTATGTCCACATTTCTCAGAAGCTACTGCCCTTACTTTTCCTACTCTATTTTTTTTTATATTTACTCAATAGAAGTCATACAACTGTTTCGGCCAGACGTTATTCACCCTACGTAAAACGACGACGAAATGTCGGCTCAAAGAGAAAATAATTCCTATTCACAACGTGACACGGAACGCCAAGATCTTTATCTATCACTGGCAGCCTCTTGCACAGCGATGCCGGAATCCGACTTTTTGGCACAAAAAAGGGTTCCTCTGAAGTGTGTTATGGCCGGATGGCCCAAACTGTAAAAGCAGACTATTCGCAAGTGCAGGTGTTTTCCACCCGACGTTAATGACTTCTTTGAAAGTAGCTGTGGATTCCATACTACGCTGACCGCATTATGCGAAAAACTGCAGGGATGAGCACTTGCAGAATCCAGCAGTAACGATGACTTGGACGCTGGCCGGTACATGCTCTGGGCGGTCGCCTCACCTCGGGTTTTCCTCTGAAAAGGCAGACTACAGCCTCCAAGGGGTCGTTCCGCACATCTAGTCACTACTCTGGCCCACTGCGTGCAGCCTGGCACATCACGTGCCAAATTAAACTACAGAAAAATGAAAGACAAAACAGCCACCAGTGACGAAAAGGCGTTAATATACAAGTAGACGACTTATTCCTGGCAACCAGTGACATTATTAATTACAGGCGTTAACCACACACATCAAAAAAGTTGTGCATCACCTCGGTTCCGAGAGTTCCGGAACCTGCGTGGACAACTGGAATAGAGATCAACATTAACATCATTTCCGCCTTTTTTATTGCTCATGAAAACCACACATTGCATGGTTTACCACCATTCAGCGAGACATTCAGAGATGGTGGTCCAGATTACTGTACACACCGGTACCTCTGATACCCAGTAGCACGTTCTCTTGCACTGGTGCATGCCTGTATTCGTCGTGCCACACTATCCACAAGTTCATCAAGGCACTGATCGTCCAGATTATCCGACTCCTCAACGGCGATTCGGCGTAGATCCCTCAGAGTGGAAAATTTGGAAATTTGTGGTAATGTCTTATGGGACCAAACTGCTGAGGTCATCGGTCCCTAAGCTTACACACTACTTAATCTAACTTTAACTTACGCTAAGGACGACACACACACACACACACCCATACCCGAGGCAGGATTCGAACCTCCGACGGGGGAAGCCACGCGGACCGCGGCAAGACGTCTCAGACCGCCCTCAGAGTGGTTGGTGGGTCACGTCGTCCGTAAACAGCCCTTTTCAATCTATCCCAGGCACGTTCGATAGGGTTCATGTCTGGAGAACATGCTGGCCACTCTAGTCGAGCGATTCCGTTATCCCGAAGGAAGTCATTTATTCACAAGATGTGCACGATAGAGGCGCTAATTGTCGTCCATGAAGACGAATGCCTCGCCAATATGCTGCCGATATGGTTGCACCAACGGTCGGAGGATGGTACTCACGTATCGTATAGCCATAAGGCGCCTTCCATGACCACCAGCGGCGTACGTCGGCCCAACATAATGCCACTCCAAAACAGCAGGGAACGTCCACCTTACTGCACTCGCTTGACAGTGTGTCTAAGGCGTTTAGCCTGACAGGGTTGCCTCCAAACACGTCTCCGACGATTGTCTAGTTGAAGGCATAAGCGCCGGCCTCTGTGGCCGAGCGGTTCTAGGCGCTTCAGTCTAGAACCTCGCTGCTGCTACGGTCGCAGGTTCTAATCCTACCTCGGGCATGGATGTGTATGATGTCCTTATGTTAGTTAGGTTTAAGTACACTCCTGGAAATGGAAAAAAGAACACATTGACACCGGTGTGTCAGACCCACCATACTTGCTCCGGACACTGCGAGAGGGCTGTACAAGCAATGATCACACGCACGGCACAGCGGACACGCCAGGAACCGCGGTGTTGGCCGTCGAATGGCGCTAGCTGCGCAGCATTTGTGCACCGCCGCCGTCAGTGTCAGCCAGTTTGCCGTGGCATACGGAGCTCCATCGCAGTCTTTAACACTGGTAGCATGCCGCGACAGCGTGGACGTGAACCGTATGTGCAGTTGACGGACTTTGAGCGAGGGCGTATAGTGGGCATGCGGGAGGCCGGGTGGACGTACCGCCGAATTGCTCAACACGTGGGGCGTGAGGTCTCCACAGTACATCGATGTTGTCGCCAGTGGTCGGCGGAAGGTGCACGTGCCCGTCGACCTGGGACCGGACCGCAGCGACGCACGGATGCACGCCAAGACCGTAGGATCCTACGCAGTGCCGTAGGGGACCGCACCGCCACTTCCCAGCAAATTAGGGACACTGTTGCTCCTGGGGTATCGGCGAGGACCATTCGCAACCGTCTCCATGAAGCTGGGCTACGGTCCCGCACACCGTTAGGCCGTCTTCCGCTCACGCCCCAACATCGTGCAGCCCGCCTCCAGTGGTGTCGCGACAGGCGTGAATGGAGGGACGAATGGAGACGTGTCGTCTTCAGCGATGAGAGTCGCTTCCGCCTTGGTGCCAATGATGGTCGTATGCGTGTTTGGCGCCGTGCAGGTGAGCGCCACAATCAGGACTGCATACGACCGAGGCACACAGGGCCAACACCCGGCATCATGGTGTGGGGAGCGATCTCCTACACTGGCCGTACACCACTGGTGATCGTCGAGGGGACACTGAATAGTGCACGGTACATCCAAACCGTCATCGAACCCATCGTTCTACCATTCCTAGACCAGCAAGGGAACTTGCTGTTCCAACAGGACAATGCACGTCCGCATGTATTCCGTGCCACCCAACGTGCTCTAGAAGGTGTAAGTCAACTACCCTGGCCAGCAAGATCTCCGGATCTGTCCCCCATTGAGCATGTTTGGGACTGGATGAAGCGTCGTCTCACGCGGTCTGCACGTCCAGCACGAACGCTGGTCCAACTGAGGCGCCAGGTGGAAATGGCATGGCACGCCGTTCCACAGGACTACATCCAGCATCTCTACGATCGTCTCCATGGGAGAATAGCAGCCTGCATTGCTGCGAAAGGTGGATATACACTGTACTAGTGCCGACATTGTGCATGCTCTGTTGCCTGTGTCTATGTGCCTGTGGTTCTGTCAGTGTGATCATGTGATGTATCTGACCCCAGGAATGTGTCAATAAAGTTTCCCCTTCCTGGGACAATGAATTCACGGTGTTCTTATTTCAATTTCCAGGAGTGTAGTTCTAAGTCTAGGGGACTGATAACCTCTGATGTTAAGTCCCATAGTGCTTTGAGCCATTTGAAGGCATATGCGACACTCATCGGTGAAGACAACGTGATGCCAATCCTGAGCGGTCCATTCGGCATGTTGTTGGGCCCATCTGTATTGCGCTGCATGGTGTCGTGGTTGCAAAGATGGACCTCGCCATGGACGTCGGGAGTGAAAGTTGCGCATCATGCATCCTATTGTGCACAGTTTGAGTCGTAACAGGACGTCCTGTGGCCGCACGAAAAGCATTATACAACATAGTAGCGTTGCTATCAGGGTTCCACCGAGCCACAATCCGTAGGTAGCGGCCATCCACTGCAGTAGTAGCCCTTGGGCGGCCTGAGCGAGGCATGACATCGACATTTCCTGTCTCTCTGTATCTCCTCCATGTCCGAACAACATCGCTTTGGTTCATTCTGAGACGCCTGGACACTTCCCTTGTTGAGAGCCCTTCCTGGCACAAAATAACAATGCGGACGCAATCGAACCGCGGTTTTGACCGTCTACGCATGGCTGAACTACAGACAATATGAGCCGCGTACGTCCTTCCAGGTGGAATGACTGGAAATGATCGGCTGTCAGAAACACTCCGTGCCGCGCGGGATTAGCCGAGCGGTCTCTGGCGCTGCAGTCATACCCTGTGCGGCAGATCCCGGCGGAGGTTCGAGTCCTCCCTCGGGCATGAGTGTGTTTGTCCTTGGGATAATTTAGGTTAAGTAGTGTGTAAACTTAGGGACTGATGACCTTAGCAGTTAAGTCCCATAAGATTTCACACATTTGAACATTTCGAAACCCTCCGTCTAATATGCATGGTTGTTTACATCTTTGGGCGGGCTTAGTGACATCTCTGAACAGTAAAATGGACTGTATCTGTGATACAGTATTCACAGTCAACGTCTGTCTTCAGGAGTTCTGGGAACTGGGGTGATGCAAAACATTTTTTGAGGTGTGTATTTTATTAAGTGACTAGCTTAGTGCCCACTGCTTTGTTCGCGTTTGCGTGGTAATTACAACAAAAATAATTTTATGTAAATATATTAGGCCTACTGAAAAACTAGGGTAATAAAGTGCCGTTTAATTTTCTAAGCAATTCTGAAAAAGCTGATTTGTCGTGGTGACTGTAAAATAACATATATTTCTTTATTCCTAACCGAAAAATCTAATTCCAATTTTCATAGATTTAGTTTTTAAAATGTTTTAATATATACAAACATTTTCATAAAAGTTTTCGTCTCCTATTCCACCCCCCTGAGAGCTGAAACATCTATTTTTTTTTATTTCTAACCGAGAAGCCAAATACAAATTTTCTTAGAGTTATCTTCAAAAACGCTTGCGTGATCAAATGTTTCCGCAAACACTGTCTTCCCCCATTCACCCCCTTAGCTATTCAGTTTCCAAAAACGTTGAAACACGTAATTTTTTATTTCCATCCGAGGAGCCAAATACACATTTTCATAGATTTAGCTTTAGAAATGCGTTAGTACTTCTTTAATTATGATACATTAAAAGAAATTCACCCTCAGTTTCACCCCTTTACGGGTTGAACTTTCAAAAATGCCGAAACCCATATTTTTGTACTTATGACCGAGAAACAAAACACCAATTTTTTTACTTCGAGGTTCAAAATTGCCTTAATAGCAACATATTTTCAAAAAAATCTTTCATCCTCTGTTTCATCACCATTGGCAGGAATTTCGAAAATCCTTTCTTAAACGATGCCTATATTATAAGATTAACGTTCACTCCATATTTCAAGTTTCTGTCCTTAGCTGTTTGGACTGGTAAATGATGAGTCCGTCAGGCAGCGCATTTACTTTTATACAGAAACAGACTGATCTGTATCTCGATCATCAGACACAATACAAATCCTGCACTCGTCGGTGAAGGGCACCCGACGGCCATTGCTCCAGGTTCCAACACAGGTGTTTACTTTGCAACCACCTTCGTCCACCATAATGCTTGTTTGTTTTGCTTTTTTCTTTTTTTATTGTTTTTTACTGTCGCTTGTAATGGTCGTCTGTAGGCCAAATTGATCGTGTGACGGCTGTTGCATACTGTCTGGTTCAGTATGCCCATCGCAATTGTCTCCAAAAAGGCAGTGCACAGCTCTGCAGCATTCTCCTCGAGGTACCTACAAGCTGTAATTTATAGGCAGAGACCATCGGCCGATGTCGTTGACCGTGGGCGACTAACATGAGACCACCATGAGGCAGATGCATTTTTAGCCCCATTACGCAAGTAGTTTTGAAGCAGCCTTTTATGTGGTCAAAGTGGTATTGAGGAATAATTTTGCGATAAAAAATAGAACTCAGAGTCATGAGGGCAATTTGAAACTTTTGTTGAGTTCACATGAAATAATGTAACCACGTTGCTTTTTAATTACAGTGATTGAAACACAGGATACCACAACATTAGTCTACTGAGTTCCACAAAGGCGTATGGGAATACTTGCCTGCTTCCAAAATTTGTGCCGTGGTGGTTGCTCTAGAATAGAAAAAGAAGAGTGCTGAGGCTTCAAAAATTAATTCTAATACTGTTTTCCATTTTGCTTGTTAATAGATAGTGGAAACCTGCCAATTTTATGAATCGCTTCCATAAGTATCATTTTGAGGGTCACAAATCTGTGAGTAAAGTGAAGCATTTTTTCGTGAACGGTTCAGTTTAAAATTAAGCAAAGTCTCAAAAGTAGCAAAGGAAAGTAGTATCGACAATTTATTTATGCCAGAGAGGCTAAAGTATTCACACACACACGCAGGTATATACGGTGTCAATTCTTAAAATTTCTTAAACTAGAGACAGAGCTCAATAAACAAGTGATTTAGATGCTACGGCAAATACATGTGACTGGCTGATCATTGGACTAAGAAAGGATGAGACAGTCACTCTGTGACACACTAAGAACTCCAGTGTATCGTAGACTAAACCCCCCCCCCAAAAAAAAAGTATTAATTTTCAGTGCGTTAGGGTCTGCAGCTGCGATGAATTTTTTTTTTTGACTGGTTTCTTGAAGCCTTCAGCTGCCAATTTCTTCATTTCCTGTACGATTGTACAATTTCAGCCTTAGGCCATTTTCAAGAATTTTATGGATGATTTTTTGGTAACACATTATGTCGTATACGTCGTTGCTCCTACGACATCATGTTACACTCATCATGGCCATGAGCATAACATAATGTCATAGGAGCAACGACGTATATGATATAATCTGTTACCAAAAAATCATCCGTAACGTACTTGAAAATGACCTAAGGCCGAAATTGTACAATCGTACAGGAAATGAAGAAAATGGCAGCTGAAGGCTTCAAGAAACCAGTCAAAAATGTTAATATCTTTGCTCCACTTGTCTTACTGTCAGCCGTTTGTTTATGCGCAATATCATTTTGGGGTTGGTATGAGGTACACCACAGCCAGATAGTTGGTTACATCGACAGCAATGTATTGTCCCTCACTGTCAGCCGCTCCCCTTCCCACAATTTTATACCTTTTTGTCCCAACAGTGAAATGATAGCTGGTAAGGAAATGGCACATAGTGTCACATTAGGCTCCTCCTAGGGCCCCCTTGGATGCCGCATATGCTAGATAACTTATCTCCTCGAACTCCTACATGCCCTGGTACCTATCAAAGTGATAGAAAACTTCTTCTGTTGCAGTGCAACGAGCGATTTGCATATGTGTTGGAAAATTTTCTCTGCTGGATATATTATTTATAACGCTTATATGGCACTGAGGGAATCTGATCAGATGGGAAATTTCTTCTCTTGACGTCGCCTCATATGCTCCAGTATCTATCCATGGCGTAGAGACTGAGACTTTGGTTGGTCCTAAATATTTAGTGCATAGCGACACGTTTTGATGCCGCAGCCACATAAGTTTGTCGTGAAAAGCAATTCCCAGAAATCTCGCTGATTCTTAAATTATGGATTTAATATTAGTATCATTAAGTGTTGGTGTTATGTTATAGGCTAGTCATTTGTGCAATAAAACCACTTGTCTAGTATCAAAATTTGTCAGTAAGATTGGTCAATCTTTCATTAACCTTACAATTTCTCTTGACAGTTATATACTTTTTCAATGAGCGCATTAAGCATCCTGATGTGTCTTTGCCCGCTTAATCCAGTTTCTCTCTGCACATAGTTGGTCACTGTAATCAATATTGAATCTAACTTAGTATGAGGTAAAATGTTTTTTAATTTCACGTGTGCTAGGCAGAACTGTTTGTTCAAGAAGGCTTTATGTTTGTATTTTTCACGAACTGCTCCTCTCACCCACCACTGTTCACTTTTTTATTTAACGCGTTTCACCACCTCTACAGTTGCTTAATTTTTACGACTAGCTTAGAGCTCGCTGCTTTGCTCGCACAGACTGTTTGGCCTTCAGAGAATTTGTTTTTATTTAATCGAATTTTTTGTTCACAAATTACAATACCTTCTAAGCTTTTCATGTTAATTAAGACCATATAAGCACAATCTTTTTCGAATGTGCTTCTGATCAAAAAGTGATTCTGGTAGCTAGAATCCAAAGTTTTTCTTAATCATGCCTTTTGCGTTCTTCTGGAGATATTTCCATAGCAACTTTCATCCCCTAAGAAATATTTCTTTATATCTAACCGAGAAGTGAATTACCAGTTTTAAAAAAATAGCTTTAAAATTTTTTATGTATGCAAATATTTTCTTAAAAATTTTCTTTCACTTCTGAACTTCCTTCGAGATTGAATTTCCAGAAACACTGAAACACTTTTTTTTCTAACCCAGAAGTCAAATACCAGTTGTCATAGATGCAGCCCTAAAACTCCTTTAGCAGTTATTTAGTAATTACTTACTTTCAAAAAACTTTCACCCATTATTTTATCCCCTTAGTGGTTCTTCTTCTTAAGTTGCCAATCCTAAGATTGATTTGCAGCAGCTCTCCATTCAGTGCGATTGTCGGCCAGCCTCTTCAATTCCGTGAAACTTCCGCATCCTAGGTCCTGCATTATCTGGCTTATGTACTTTCTTCTAGGTCTGCCTCTTGCCCTTTTGCCCTCCACAAGGCCTTCCGTTATAGTGTGGAGAAAACTTTCATGTCTCAGAATGTGTCCCATCCATATATCTCTCCTCTTTTTGACCGTCTTCCAAAGAACTGGAACTTCCTCCGCTCTCTGCAGGACTTCTTCATTTGTCATCCTGGCCGTCCATGGAATTTTTAACATCCTTCGCAGACACCACATTTCGAATCCTTCAATCCTTCTTCTTTCGTCCTCTCCAAGTGTCCAGGTTTCGCTGCCGTAGAGAAGCACACTCCCAACAAAGGTCTTTATTAACCGCTTCCTTAACGACAGACTTATCATATTTGATGTGAGGAGTCCTTTCCTTTTATAGAATGCAGTCTTTGCCTGATTTATTCTACTTATTACATCTTTCCTACTACGACCATCTGATGTGATTCTGCTTCCCAAGTAGACAAAGTCTTGTATTTCTTTCAGCTTCTCTCCATTCAGCCTTATATTCGTAATTGCTTGATTATTTTGTTTGCTTGCAACTAAGATTTTTGTTTTTGACTTATTAATTTTCATGTTGTACCGTGTAGCAAGAGTGTTTTCCATTTCCTCCAACACTACTTGTAATTCTTCCTCATTTTCCGCTTGGACAGCAATGTCATCCGCAAAACGCAGTATATCAACTATTTTTCCCTGGATCCTGATTCCATTAGCTTGTCCTAACTTTTCTCTGACCTCGTCCATTGCTTTCTGTATGTACATACGTGTTTAAGCATTTCCAAAAATGGTTAAACACGTATTTTTTATTTTCTAATTGAGAAATCGAATACCAGTTTTCGTAGTTCTAGCTTCAAAATTCCCTTAACAGCGACATACTTTCAAAAAGCTTTCCTCAAATATTTCAACCCCTTAGCAGTGGAATTTCTGACAATACCTTCTTAAACGACGCGAATTGTATAAGACTTACAGTCTTACCAAACTTCACGTTTCTATCCTTAGCGGTTTAGGTTGGGCAATGAGGAGTCAGTGAATCAGTCTGACTCTACGTCACCCCCTTAGGGATTGAGTTTACGAAAACTGTGAAACAGGCTCTTCTTCATCTCTAATCGAGAAGCCAAACGACAATTTTCAAAGATTTAACGTTAAAAACGCTTTCCCAATGGAAAATTTTCATGAAACATTTCACCCCCTTTTTGACCCCCTTAGGGATTGCGTCTCGAAAAACAGTGGCACGGATTGCATCTCGAAAAACAGTGGTAGGCGTACGTTTTATTTCCAACAGAGAAGCCAAATACAAATTTTCACATATTTAGCTTAAAAAATGTTTGCACAATGAAATATGTCCATAAAAACTTACATCCCCCGTTTCATCCCCATAGGGACTGAATTTCCAAAAATAGTAAAACAAATTTTTTTAATTTCTAACTAAGAAGTCAAATTTAAATTTTCTCATATTTAGCTTTAAAAATTCTTTCATGATAAAATATTTTCATAAAAATCTCATTCCGTATTTCACCCTCTTAGGGATTCAATTTCCAAAAACACTGAAAGACGTGTTTTTTTTATTTGTAACCGAGAAGTCAAATAGGAGTGTTCATATATGAAGCTTGAAAATACTTTAGTAGTTCTGTAATAATGATATATTTTCGAAAAAAAGGATTCATCCACTATTCCACCCACATAGGGTTAAATTTCGAAAAATGCTGAAACACATATTTCTATATTTCTGACCAAGAAACTAAATACATATTTCGCAGGTCTAGCTTCAAAACTGCCTTAACAGCGATATTAAAAAAACCTTCATTCCCTATTTCACCCCCATAAGGCTGGAATTTCGAAAAATCCCTTATTAAACGACGCCTACATTGTAAGATCCACACCTTCTCCAAATTTCAAGTTTCTGTCTTTAGCGGTTTGGGCTGGGCGATGATGATGAGTCAGTGAGTCAGTCGGTCAGTCAGGACATTGCTTTTTACATACAGAGATCACGTGTTTAGGTGCCAGTTTCTTAACTACACACTGTTTGCTGAATTTAATATTTTCGATGGTTTTCATCAGCTTCATTTTTCTTCGTTGGTACACCAGCACGAATACATAGTTTCACAAATTAGGTAATGTCTTGAACATATCTTTTGTATCCAGAATGAAATTTTCATTCTGCAGCAGAGTGTGCGCTGATATGAGACTTCATGGCAGATTAAAGATGTTGGGTTGGCTGAAGAGCCAACACCGTGTTACTAGAGGAGGCCGAAATGCACACGTTTTAGCTCACGCAGACTGGCGTGAGAAGGGAAGAACTATACTGACGTGAGGTCTGGAACATGACAAGGAATTAGAATTCAGAAAGCGGACGTAGCTAGCTTGACACTTAACTTTAATCCACTAATGATGAGCGTCGCTCTTGACGGTACATGATTCACAATATTATCTGTTCAGAATACATTCAAAGGCTATGCTAAACTGTCGTCTCGGCAAACGAGAGCGTATGTAGTAAGTGAACCATCGCTAGCAAAGTCGGCGGTACAACTGGGGCGAGCGCTAGGGAGTCTCTCTAGACTAGACTTGCCGTGTGGCGGCGCTCGGTCTGCAATCACTGATAGTGGCGACACGCGGGTCCGACGTACACTAACGGACCGCGGCCGATTTAAAGGCTACCACCTAGAAAGTATGGTGTCTGGCGGTGACACCACAAAAGATGTCTGCCGGACTGAGACTCGAACTCGAGACCTTTGTCTTTCGTGGGCAAGCACTCTACAGACCGAGCTTCTGTGAAGTTTGGAAAGTACGAGACGAGGTACTGGATGAATTGGTGTGAGGACGGGTCGTGAGTCGTGCTTGTGTAGCTCAGTCGGAAGAGCACTTGTCCGCGAAAGGCAAGGGTCCCCAGTTCGCGTCTCGATCTGGCACACAGTTTTAATCTGCCAGGAAGTTTCATATCTTTTGAATGTTTTTTTTGCACCTTTAAAATGCTGCAGTCGAATATGTTCTGACTGCCTGCTAGTTTTTCACTTCCTGCCAGCAACAATGAAGAGCTTTTTGTAACTGGCCCCTGCGTAGCATGAAGCTGTATCAAATGTCCGTCCGTGTCTACGCAGCGCAGTCTCTCCCTAACGCCCAGTGGCACGTGCGGAGCTGCTACTGGCGGTAAGACCCGTCCCCAGACCACACCTGATCTTGCACGACTGCTCGTTGCAGACGCGGCTGCGCGGCGCCGGTTTGTCCTCGGCGGTGCAGGACTGGTCGCTCACACGGCCAGCACCCTCCTCCACGCACACCGGCTCCGCCACCTGTCAACACCGACGCCACTCAAGATGCAGACACAGCAGGAAGCGCACTGCTGCTCATCACTAACAGTCCACAAGCTGTAAATGTGAATGGTGAATGACACTATAGTACACAACGCGAGACTGAATGTCGCCTGGTGGCGTTGCGGGAGCTTGACGCATTACGAAAGGTACTCAGGGTGTCTCAAGAGGAATGGTCGATATACAGGGATGTTACAGGAACGCTCACTTGAAGAATAAAATTTCACGTGCATCTGTACAGTATTTCAAATGGTTTCCGAGACAGGACACATTTATTGTACTTTGTTATTTATGATATTGTAGGCTTTAGACACAACTAGGTAGAATCACACGTAACAAAAAGAATGCAAACAATCGTGTTGAATAATTCAAACAATGTTGGAAAGGTAGAAAAGTTTAGTGACTGGGAAGAGACCACAAAGGAAGTCCCACGTGCTTAGTTTTGCGCCCACTCCTTTTCCTACGACAGAGATATGTTCTGAACAAAGTGGACGAATGCAACAAGTTAGGTTGGGCTAAAATAAAACGTCAAAGAGGTTGGGTGGGTAAGATACATACGTGTATACCATCAGCCTAGAAACAAATGTACGAGGGCATGCTGAAATGCACTGCCTCCATATTTATGTGAAAATAAACGTTTTAAATGAAACAGAATTTATTAATGTTCTACATATTTATTCTTCATGTCTATATATTTATTTCACCTGGTCATGCTGGCGACGAACACATTTCTTCAAATAAGAGCAGACACTTTGAAAGTCACTACATTCAAGTGATAGTAAATCTCTCTATTCTAACCAGCACTTTTTTTTCACGTAAAACACTTTGAAAGTCACTATGTTCAATGGACACTAAATCTCTCTATTCTAACCAGCACTTTCGTCAGTTCAGAGGCGATCTCTACGGTACGTTCCTACCAAATAGTCCTTCGCCCTGACTGTTAATGCTCAAATACAGGGTGGACCTTTGATAGTGACCGGACCAAATGTCTCACGAAATAAGCGTCAAACGAAAAAACTACAAAGAACGAAACTCGTCTAGCTTAGATGGCGCTGCCATAGGTCAAACGGATATCAACTGCGTTTTTTAAAATAGGAACCCCCATTTTTTATTACATATTCGTGTAGTATGTAAAGAAATATGAATGATTTAGTTGGACCACTTTTTTCTCTTTGTGATAGATGGCGCTGTAATAGTCACAAACGTATAAGTACGTGGTATCACGTAGCATTCCGCCAGTGCGGACGGTATTTGCTTCGTGATACATTACCCGTGTTAAAATGGACCGTTTACCAATTGCGGAATAGGTCGGTATCGTGTTGATGCATGGCTATTGTGATCAAAATGCCCAACGGGCGTGTGCTATGTATGCTGCTAGCTATCCCGGACGACATCATCCAAGTGTCCGGACTGTTCGCCATATAGTTACGTAATTTAAGGAAACAGGAAGTGTTCAGCCATATTTAAAACGTCAACCACGACCTGCAACAAATGATGATGCCCAAGTAGGTGCTTTAGGTGCTGTCGCGGCTAATCCGCACATCAGTAGCAGACAAACTGCGCGAGAATCGGGAATCTCATAAACGTAGGTGTTGAGAATGCTACATCAACATCAATTGCACCCTTACCATATTTCTATGCACCAGGAATTGCATGGCGACGACTTTGAACGTCGTGTACATTTCTGCCACTGGGCAAAAGATAAATTACGGGACGATGACAGATGTTTTGCACGCGTTGTATTTAGCGTCATTCACCAACACCGGTAACGTAAACCGGCTTAGTATGCACTACTGGGCAACGGAAAATCCACGATTGCTGCGACAAGTGGAACATCAGCGACCTTGGCGGGTTAATGTATGGTGCGGCATTATGGGAGCAAGGATAATTGGCCCCCATTTTATCGATGGCAATCCAAATGGTGCCTTGTATGCTGATTTCCTACGTAATATTCTACCGATGTTACTACAAGATGTTTCACTGCATGGAAGAATGGCGATGTACTTCCAACATGATGGATGTACGGCACATAGCTCGCGTGCGGTTGAAGCGGTATTGAATAGCATATTTCATGACAGGTGGGTTGGTCGTCGAAGCACCATACCATGGCCCGCACGTTCACCGGATCTGACGTCCCCGGATTTCTTTCTGTGGGGAAAGTTGAAGGATATTTGCTATCGTGATCCACCGACAACGCCTGACAACATGCGTCAGCGCTTTGACAATGCATGTGCGAACATTACGGAAGGCGAAATACTCGCTGTTGAGAGGAATGTCGTTACACGTATTGCCAAATGCATTGAGGTTGACGGACATCATTTTGAGCATTTATTGCATTATTGTGGTATTACAGGTAATCACGCTGTAACAGGATGCGTTCTTAGAAATGATAAGTTCACAAAGGCACATGTATCACATTGGAACAACCGAAATAAAATGTTCAAACGTACCTACGTTCTATATTTTTATTTAAAAAACCTACCTGTTACCAAATGTTCGTCTAAAATTGTGAGCCATATGTTTGTGAATATTACAGCGCCATCTGTCACAAAGCGAAAAAAGTGGTCCAACTAAAACATTCATATTTCTTTAGGTACTACACGAATATGTAATAAAAATGAGGGTTCCTATTTAAAAAAACGCGGTTGATATTCGTTTGACCTATGGCAGCGCCATCTAGCGGGCCAACCAAAGCGCCATCTGGTTTCCCCCTTAGAGTTAGATAAGTTTCGTTCTTTGCAGTTTTTTAGTTTGACTCTTATTTTGTGAGATATCTGGCCCGGTCACGATCAATGGACCACCCTGTGTATGTTCAAAATAAATGCTCGCCACAAAAGTGGAAATAATAGTCAGCACTTGTCTCGTGGATTTATAATTATCACGGACGACACACTTACAGTTATTTTAGTAAATTCTAAGAGATCCAGGATGGTGTACAGTCCTCGCGAGTTCACTATCAGTTATTACAGAAAATACGCGTTTTGTCAGAGCCCGTCTGTGACGTCATCCGAGGCAGAGCGCGATCCGACGTTTAACAGATGTGACTCTACCAGTGGCTAAATGCAAAGTGAACCTTTTCCGTGCCTCTCGGGCTGTATTTATAAATGTGCCGCAGCGGACGGCAGGATTCGGACCTGCGACCGTAGCAGTCGCGCTGTTCCAGACTGTAGCGCCTAGAACCGCTCGGCCACTCCGGCCGCCATACCTTAAATAGAACTTGTACTGGATGTTATTACTATTATGGTCCTAAAATGTGGTATAGCTATATTATTCAGTAGATTTTATCATGTGCAGTAACCAAAATTTTCTATCCTTTAAATTACATACACTCCTGGAAATGGAAAAAAGAACACATTGACGCCGGTGTGTCAGACCCACCATACTTGCTCCGGACACTGCGAGAGGGCTGTACAAGCAATGATCACACGCACGGCACAGCGGACACACCAGGAACCGCGGTGTTGGCCATCGAATGGCGCTAGCTGCGCAGCATTTGTGCACCGCCGCCGTCAGTGTCAGCCAGTTTGCCGTGGCATACGGAGCTCCATCGCAGTCTTTAACACTGGTAGCATGCCGCGACAGCGTGGACGTGAACCGTATGTGCAGTTGACGGACTTTGAGCGAGGGCGTATAGTGGGCATGCGGGAGGCCGGGTGGACGTACCGCCGAATTGCTCAACACGTGGGGCGTGAGGTCTCCACAGTACATCGATGTTGTCGCCAGTGGTCGGCGGAAGGTGCACGTGCCCGTCGACCTGGGACCGGACTGCAGCGACGCACGGATGCACGCCAAGACCGTAGGATCCTACGCAGTGCCGTAGGGGACCGCACCGCCACTTCCCAGCAAATTAGGGACACTGTTGCTCCTGGGGTATCGGCGAGGACCATTCGCAACCGTCTCCATGAAGCTGGGCTACGGTCCCGCACACCGTTAGGCCGTCTTCCGCTCACGCCCCAACATCGTGCAGCCCGCCTCCAGTGGTGTCGCGACAGGCGTGAATGGAGGGACGAATGGAGACGTGTCGTCTTCAGCGATGAGAGTCGCTTCTGCCTTGGTGCCAATGATGGTCGTATGCGTGTTTGGCGCCGTGCAGGTGAGCGCCACAATCAGGACTGCATACGACCGAGGCACACAGGGCCAACACCCGGCATCATGGTGTGGGGAGCGATCTCCTACACTGGCCGTACACCACTGGTGATCGTCGAGGGGACACTGAATAGTGCACGGTACATCCAAACCGTCATCGAACCCATCGTTCTACCATTCCTAGACCGGCAAGGGAACTTGCTGTTCCAACAGGACAATGCACGTCCGCATGTATCCCGTGCCACCCAACGTGCTCTAGAAGGTGTAAGTCAACTACCCTGGCCAGCAAGATCTCCGGATCTGTCCCCCATTGAGCATGTTTGGGACTGGATGAAGCGTCGTCTCACGCGGTCTGCACGTCCAGCACGAACGCTGGTCCAACTGAGGCGCCAGGTGGAAATGGCATGGCAAGCCGTTCCACAGGACTACATCCAGCATCTCTACGATCGTCTCCATGGGAGAATAGCAGCCTGCATTGCTGCGAAAGGTGGATATACACTGTACTAGTGCCGACATTGTGCATGCTCTGTTGCCTGTGTCTATGTGCCTGTGGTTCTGTCAGTGTGATCATGTGATGTATCTGACCCCAGGAATGTGTCAAAGTTTCCCCTTCCTGGGACAATGAATTCACGGTGTTCTTATTTCAATTTCCAGGAGTGTATATTTAATATACTAAAAATGGGTATATTTTAGGTATAAATTTGGTTTTCGTTAAGTTACTCAAAAACTGTAAGAGGTAGCTTAACGAGGTCTCTTAATTATTATTTTAGGGTAAACTGCAGCATAAAACAAATTTCTAAGTCAGATATTTAGCTCCTTCAATTTTTCTTAAAATCGTGAATTCTGGATGTAATTTTAATTCTTTTGCTTTGAACCTTGCACCACTTATTTCTGACCTCCATGGGCACATTCTGACGAAATTCTGGCTTTCTGGCTTTATGATTTAGTGCCACTTATATTTTCTTAAAACTGCATTTTTATGGAAACTATTGGTTTAATTACATTAAGTCTTGATATTTAAAAAGTTATTACAATGAAATACATGTTGAAAATTTTGAAATGGAAATTTTTACTTTTAATTTTTATACTTAATTTTGGTGCAATACTTGTGCGCTACGCGCAGACGTGTTAAGGTGACGAGGCGCTACTAGCAGTGAACTGGGGTCAGTCCCGCCACACTCGCTCGGTGTATCACAAACGATACAGCGCTTGTTTCGCTTCACACTGTCATGATGAAGGAGACGGTGCTTCAAGTGTGAACAAACTCTTAGAATTCAAGCTTTCAGAAACTCGATTAACTATGCTGTTTCTAACTCTCCGACGTAGCTGCGTTACACACTGCCATGTTACACGCTACAGTTCGCAGCCCTCTAGCAACTTGCGTCAGCGATGCGAGAAAGTTGACCGAATAATACGTGTGACATGTCGTACCTCAACTGATGTTAAGAACAGAATAAAAAATATAGAGGCATTACTTTTCAGCACGCCGTCGTATATGAAATGTGTTGTATCTGGGAAGCAATTCGATGCGGGATACATGTGAGTTCTTGTCATATGCCTGAGTACTGACAGTCCTTGTGTAAATGGACTAGACGAATGGGAAATAATTCTAGCAATCATACAGGCTGTAACTGGGGATATCCACTGACGTAAGAGACTTTGTTCAAATGTGTGTGAATTCCTAAGAGACCAAACTGCTAAGGTCATCGGTCCCTAGACTTACACACTACTTAAACTAACTTATGCTAACAACAACAACACACACACCCATGCCCGAGGGAGGACTCGAACCTCCGGCGGGAGGGGCCGCGTAGTCCGTGACATGACGTCTTAGACCGCACGGCCACTCCACACGGCTAAAGCGACTTTGACAAAGAGCAGATACTTATGGCTTGGTGATTGGGAAGGAGCATCTCGGAAACGGCGAATCTGGTGCTACTATCATGACCATCCATGGAAAGTCGTTGAAGCGCGATCAAACCACGAGTAGGCGACAACAAACGGTGTTGAACACGTGGATCCGTTGCAGCCGACACTACGTGTTGCCATATTGACCAAACAACACCGTCAATTACGCTTGCGGCGTGCATGACATCATCAAAATTGGACCATCGATCAGTGATAAGCCTGACGGGATGAATCAGGTTTCTTGTTAAATTAGCTAGATAGTTCTGTCCAGATACGACATCGTCCAGACGAATGAGTCAGATACCGCGTCGTGGACGCAGGTCATTGGGGTCAGTATTATGTTGTGGCTGACGTTCACCGGCCTTCCATAGGACCTGTGATAGCAAGGAAACTCACTATAACAGCTGTAGGATATGTGAATATTTTTACGAACTGCCTGCATCCTTTCGTCGTTGGTAGCTTCTTCGACAGGGATGGTATCTTCAGGCAGGGTAACTGTCCGTGTTACAAGGTTGGTATAGGGCTACAGTGGTTTCAGGGGCATGACCGTTAACTCATCCGCGGTGGTCTAGCGGTTCTGGCGCTGCAGTCCGGAACCGCGGGACTGCTACGGTCGCAGGTTCGAATCCTGCCTCGGGCATGGGTGTGTGTGATGTCCTTAGGTTAGTTAGGTTTAAGTAGTTCTAAGTTCTAGGGGACTTCTGACCTAAGATGTTGAGTCTCATAGTGCTCAGAGCCATTTGAACCATAGCCATTCGTTAACTCATGTTTGTCACCAAATTCACCCAACCAGAACCCGATTTGACACACGCGAAACGCTGTCGGGCGCCGGCTCCGTTCCCACAAACCAACGCCCCGTAATTTAGAGCAACTGTGTGACCCGTGCGTTGACATCTGGTGTCACACACCTGCTCGAACCTATCACTGACTTGTCGAATCCATCTCACTCACAATCACTGCTGTATTGCGTTCCAGAGATGTAGCAACACGCTATTAGCATGTAGTCACAATGTTTTGGCTCGTCTATTTTCAACATGGCACTTGCAAAGTAAAAGTGTGACGTACTGAGCGAGAGAGAGGAGACATTGTGTATACTATGCCGAATAACTGAACGTCATACGAAACTTCGACAAAAGTGCGAGATACTGGGTAACGCCTTGTTCTTCACTAAATCTACAACGAATTTTACAAGTGAAAGATTAAGTGTGTTTGAGCTTCCTATTGTCCCTCGTGACAATCTCTCATATTAATGCTGGAGGCTGGGTACTGCTCGTAGTGGCTGCTTTTCCCCAGGTCGCAAACTGGACATCACATCAACAGCCAGCACCGCCTACCGACTGATCGTTGGCTACTACTCACAGGAAGCAAAACACTTACCTTAAGTCCACCTGCCAATGCTATTTACATTGATCATTATCAAATAATGAAAGCTGGATATCAATGCTTATACATTTTAATAACGATAGGCCTTGTGAATCTGTGAGTCCACTACGACAACCATTGTGTACAACCAAAAGATAAATCATATCTAACTTAAAGTTACTTCCACCAAAACATGACGTTCTGCAGAACAACAGAAAACTTGCTCACTTGCAAGTCATTTACTGGATTTCAGCAGAGCTGTCGCCACCTCCATCATGTCCCAGTAATTATAGTTTGAAAGTGGAAAATAACCCATGTACACCCTTAAATGGAATGAGTTCTGTAGGCACTCCTAAACTGATGGAATTAGTAGGACGCAGATGTACGACATGCGAGTGAAGTAACTGCAGTTGCAAATCTTATAATTTATCTGTCACAACATGTTGTAAATCTGCATTGTCAGAGACATGGGCGAATATTTACACAGCCTCCAGAAGCAGCATGGACTCCGTCAGCAATGATGAAAGTGACGTTGATGATGATTTTGACAATTTGACATGCGACACACTAGAGAAAAATCTGACTGATACCATAGCATAGTGTGCAAAAAAAAACTTTAGACAAAATACAGTGAAGGCGGTATTTTAACATATTATTTTATTTTTGTGAGCAAAGTTGACATGTAACATTAACCTCCCGATGTACGAAAATGGAATGTACCGTTAGTTGTAAATGTAGCATTGTAAACAAATAAAATCCTCAAAGTTTAATATTTTTTGTTAAAGAATAATTAATTATTTTTCAGTATTCTTTGGAACATTTCAAAATCCTGAACAAGAGCATAGCAACACAAATTACCTCATAAAAAAATTGGTCAAGGATGCCAAAGTGGTACCCACCAAAATTAGCATCGCTGGCTATCCCTTTATCGTATAAAAAAGAGAAAACGTTTTATACTCAGTGTTACGGTTAGGGTCTAAAACTGCCCGATAAAGGGATTATCAAACTACATACAGACAATACAACACAATCAAAAGACGAACGGAAAGCATACACAACAGACACACCGTGAAAGTGAATTGTTCAATCGAAAAGTATTCGAAATGACGAAAATCGGACTGTTGGTCTACATAGGGCAACTACGTATAATTCCAGGGCGACAAATACTAATAATAAGATCACAAAACCGTAAGCAAATCCAAATAGCAATGTTATCTTACGAAACTTGTGCTCCAAGTAGCTATTCACTACCTAACAATCAGAGAATAACAAACATACAAAACTATAATATACAGGGCGGAGCAAATAAAAGTGGCCCAAACGAGTGGATGCGATTGGACGTGAATGAGAGCATACAACCATACCCCGCGATGCGTATACCCCGTTTACACCCGCCACGTGATCCATACCGGTTCAGGTCGTAGTGCAGTCTGTGTCTGAACAGCTGGTGTCCGTTGTGGGAAGTTACGTGACAGCAAAGATTTTGAAACGTTCTGATCATTTGTTTGCTGAGAAGTTGAATGGTGTCAAAGTTTCAGCTTAGTTCGAAAATGGCATGAGATAGGCTCTGTTTTTAACAAGTCAAATAAACATTCCGAAAGGTGCCCGCACACCAGAAAATGTGGCTCCAGTTCATCAGAAAATGCTTCAGAGTCCCATCAAATCATCCCGACGCCTGTCGCAAGAGACTGGCACATCACGTCGATCAGGCGGACGAATACTACACCTGGACCTGCACATGCATCCTTACAGAGTGTCTGTCGTCCATGCATGTAAACCAGCAGATGCTCCTCAGGCCTCCAGTATTTTGAGTGGCTATTCACTGAGATAACAATGAATAGCTTGGACATGGATCTGTTTTTACATCTGAAGCGTAGTTCCACCTGTATGATTACGTCAATTCACAGAATCAAGGGTTCTGGGCAGCGGAGAATCCGCATAACGCCACTGCATGATGAGAAGGTTGGGGTCTGGTGTGCAGTGTCTGCACGCCTCGTTATTAGTCCCATCTTCTTTCGTCCGACACTGACATCGGTGCGTTACATTGCTAACGTTTTTAAACCATTTATGGCGGCAGTAACGGAGGAGGAAAAGACCTACAGTTACTTCCAACACGATGGAGCAACTGTTCATATACTCGGCCGAACCTTGGAGCACATTTACACAACCTTCACACCTGATCTGTCAGTGTGCGACTACTTTGTTTGGACAGCCCTCAAGTCTAAGGTGTATCGCAACAGTCCTCGTAGTCCTCAAGAATTGCAGCACAGCATTTCGGATGAGACTGCACCAATTCCAGAAGCCCAGCTTCGATCTACCTTGAACATCTTGCTAACCAGGGCCCAAAAGTGCCAAGAGTTGATTGGTGGTCACTTTCAACACCTGCTATAGTCAGGTTAGTATTGTATTTCTTTTCCTCTGATGCGTGTCTTTGTACCCTGGAACTATGCTCTCCGGGTCACTTTTGTTTGCCCGACCCTGTAGTAACTTATTTGGAGTCATTATATAATGCAGTAATTGTGTAAATAAAGCGAGCATCTATTGCAAGCCGCGGAAGTTGCTTCATAAATAAAAAGAAGCGAAGCGCGTACGGTGCAAAACAAAACGCCTTTCATTTACTAACGATCCTAATCACTGTTTAATTCAGTGTGGCTCAAAACAGGTGTGAGTCGTGTGTTGGGAACGGAAAGAGAGAGGAAAGCCCTCTGACCTGCGTGCCGCCCCCGCAGACGACGTTGCAATCCTGCCAGCCGAGGAACTCCCAGGAGTAGCGAGGCGTGCGCTCTGCCGGCCGCTCCAGGGGCTCGTAGTAGCTGTAGTGCACGCCGGGGTTCTTGCCGCCGAAGAACACCACCTGCGGCGAATGGAGAATGGAGAGCGTTATAGTTATGCACAAAGAAGAAAGCGACTGGTGCGGGAATTCGCAGCAGCAAAGCCAGTGTACCACGCTACGCTGTAGCCAATAACGTCATTCTGCTCCATCTGTCTGTAACGTGTGCTTTGGAGTGTGCTTGTAAAGAATTTAGCGTTAATTTTCGTTTCAGTTTAGGTATAGTGAAGGTACTGTAGTGTTCATTGTGGGTGGCATAAAGCAAACACGTCAAGTATTACGTTAACAAGCGTCATCTATAGTTTACCGAACACGCGAATTTTTCTTGGGAGTGGTAAGTGGCCAATTGTGGGGCTTACCCTAGCGTTGCCAGTAACCAGGGTTCGCAACGGCTGGAGCATGTGGCGTGGGACATAGAGAACGCTGAATGAGATTTTCACTCTGCAGCGGAGTGTGCGCTGATATGAAACTTCCTGGCAGATTAAAACTGTGTGCCGGACCGAGACTCGAACTCGGGACCTTTGCCTTTCGCGGGCAAGTGCTCTACCAGCTGAGCTACCGAAGCACGACTCATGCCCCGTCCTCACAGCTTTACTTCTGCCAGTACCTCGTCTCCTACCTTCCAAACTTAACAGAAGCTCTCCTGCGAACCAGGAGAGGAGAACTTCTGTTAAGTTTGGAAGGTAGGAGACGAGGTACTGGCAAAGGTCCCGAGTTCGAGTCTCGGTCCGGCACACAGTTTTAATCTGCCAGGAAGTTTCATAGAGAACGCTGTTCGCAATGTATCCTCCGTATCTCTATGTACAGAGTACATCACGCACCCACCTTCTTAAGGGCTCTACACACGAGCGACATCGCCAACAATTTCGCCTACAGTCGGAAACTCGCCTCCCCCCGCCCCCCCCTCCCCCCTCCCCGTCATAACCGTCAAGTTGTCGTTGTGGTCTTCCGTCCGAAGAATGCTCTGATGCAGCTGTCCATACTATTCTATTCTTTGCAGGCCTTTTCATCTCTGAATAACTAATGCAACTCACATTCATTGGAACCAGCTTCCTGTACTCGTCTCCGTCTACAATTTTTACCCCACACACTTACCTCCGTACTAAACAGACGATTCCTTGATGTCTCAGAATGAGCCCTATTAACCGAACCCTTCTCATATTCAAGTTCTTTTCTCCCCAGTTCTACTCAGTGCCTCCTCATTAATTACACAATCTATCCATCTGATCTTCAGAACTGTTCTGCAGAAGCGTATTTAAATAGCCTCTATTCGATATTAACAAATTTCTCTTTTTCAGAACGCTTTTCTTGCCATTGCTAATCTACATTTTATATCCTCTCTGGTTTACCTATTATCATTTTTGTACTGTCCATATAGCAAAAGTCATCTAGCAATATCAATCAGTATTTGGAACGACACTGGGTAGTGAAATTCTACCATGGAGCATTAACCCTGTGTTTAGCAGCAGTGGCAGTTGATCTCCGTATGACGACTAATAATAACAAAAAAATTAAAAATGAGGATTTAAAATTTATTAACTTTATTTTTGATCAGTTTATTTCTTGGGATCAGTAGTCCATGCTACAGAATATACCACATTTTTAATTCACAACAAGTGTGTTGTGTACATCTTTCCTGTCTCTACGTCGCAAATATGTCTTAGAGTCCTTGATTCCTTTTTAATTAATTAGTCTTATAATTTAGCTACAAGTATTTGCACAATGGCTTTTCAGTCTCGATGTGTCACTAGAAATTTGTCAGTAGCAGTACTGATTGTTTCCACAACTTTTGTAAATTTTATGAAGGAGATGCAGAATATAACAGATGAAAAGAATATAGGAGACGAGATACTGGCAGAAGTAAAGCTGTGAGTACCGGGCGTGAGTCGTGCTTCGGTAGCTCAGTTGGTAGAGCACTTGCCCGTGAAAGGCAGAGGTCCCGAGTTCGAGTCTCGGTCGGGCACACAGTTTTAATCTGCCAGGAAGTGTCAGATGAAAAGAGTTTTAAAGCCTGGATGTAGAATACGAATGCGTAAACATTTAAATTAAAATGTCCGCTTAATGTTACATCATTCCATTTAGAAGTTAAAGTCTTTAATAATGTGTCTATTTATTTAATAAATAACTGAAAATCACCAGCTAGAGCTCAGTATACTGTGACTATTAGTAAGAACTTCGCATCAATTTCTACTTCTATAGTACAAGGTTCCAAATGCTGCTCACTAGAAAATATAAGAGTATCATTGTTTTTAGATGTCCATTCCGTCCACACTGTCCAATTACATTAATGTGAACACGTGTCAAAAGCCCGAATAACCACCTTCTGCAGCGCAGACAGCTGCGAGACGTGCAAGAGGAGAGTCAGTGACGTTCTGGAAGTTATCGATAGGGATGTGGAGCCACGCAGATTCCAGTGCCGCGGCCGGCTGCGCTGGGTTTCTGTTGAGTATCTATGGCGCCCACAGCCCTATCGAGGTGGTTCCACAGAACCACGACTGGGTTTAAATGCGGGGA
Source organism: Schistocerca nitens (assembly GCF_023898315.1). Lineage (NCBI taxonomy): Eukaryota > Metazoa > Arthropoda > Insecta > Orthoptera > Acrididae > Schistocerca > Schistocerca nitens. The sequence continues at coordinate 483,948,833 of NC_064621.1, forward strand.
GTTTGGCGGCCAGGCGTGTACGGTTAACTCATTCTAGTGCTTTTCGAATCATACATGTACACTGCGAGCCGTGTGACACGTTGCATTGTCCTGCTGGTAGATGCCATCATGCCAAAGAAAAACAAACTGCATGTAGGAGTGGACATAGTCTCCAATGACAGATGCATACTTCTGCTGATCCATTGTGATTTCCAGAATGACGATGTCGCCCAGGGAATGCACGAAAACATTCCCCAGACCAGAAAGTCCCCTCCTCCAGCCTCCGATGGTTGTTGCAGTGTGACTGCTTTAAGACGTTTCACGTCATACATGCCACGTCTTTCCGATGGAGGATCAAACGTGATTCATCTGAAAGGGCCACCTGTCGCCACTCAGTAGATGTTCAGTTGCGGCACTGCCGCGGAAATTCCAGCCTTCATCGCCGATGATCAGTAATGCATGAACCAGGCTCCTGTTGCGAGCCACATACGCAGGAAGATTCGGTGAACGGTCGTTGAGGAGACAGTTAGCAGTCACTTGGTTCATCTGGGCGGTCAGTTGCTCAACAGTTGCACGTCTAATCGTACACATCTTCGCAGCCGTCGTTCACCCCATGACCTTGGTGCACTACAGTTGTCTCGGTGCCGCTTTACAATAGCGTCGTTTCTTCATGCACGGTATACACTGCCAGAAAAAAATGAATACACCTGGAAAGACGGCTTCGATTTTGATCCGATGACGGCATATGCCGCCTGGGTGGTATTAGATGTACTGATAATGGTTTCAGCGTCGTCCGCCTACAGATAGCGTAGTGCCATAGCTACAAATACGCCATCTGCGTCTATCCTTTAGTAGGGAATACTCACAGCCATAAGGTTCAGTGTGCTACAAACATGTGAAGCAAGCAGGCAACCTTGCCATGTAGATGAACTCATGCCCCAACTGAGCGAGTTTGTAATGGGTCAAATTGTGGCCTTCCGAGTGGCGGTATGGTTCTTTCGGAGAACTGCCACACAAGTTGGACGTGCTGAATTAGTTGTGCAACTGTGTTCACGTGAACATTTTCACACTAAAGACGTCCACAAGCACAGATCCTCGTATTACAAGGGCAGCAGTGGTGGATCGCACAGGTACCACAGCACATAAGAGGACTTGTGAACTCGGACGTATCAACAGAAACTGTTGAGAACCGGTTATTAGCAGTAGGGCTACTGGTACGCACATTTCAAGCCCGTCTTCCACTGATGCCACAGCATGGCTGCATTGCTGCCTTCAGAGGATCACTTGGAAGATGGAATGGCGCGCCGTTTTGTTCAGCGATGAAAGAAGATTCTGCCTGCACGCTAGAGATGGTCGTTTGCGTGTGCGGTGTGGAAATGGTGAGCGCTGTCTCTAGGAGTGACTTCTTTCAAGACACACTGGCCCCAGTCGAGGTCTTATGGTCTGGGGTGCGATAAGCTACAACTCTTGTTCACCTTCGGTGTTTTTGGAGGGGACGCTAACCATCGCTCGGTACGTGCTGAATGTAGTTAGACCCGTTCTTTCACCGTTCTAGGAACAGGAAGGTAACGCATTGTTCCAACTGGATAATGCTCGCCCACATGCTGTCCGTGAAACTCAAGGTGCTCTGCAAGATGTGCAGCAACTATGCTTGCCAGCACGACCTCTGGACTTGTCTCCAGTCGAGCACGTGTGGGGTATGATGTGACGAGAAGTGACTCGTACGACTCGTCAACCAACAACCCATACAGAACTGTGTGAGCAGGTTGAGCAGCCGTGGCATAACACATCCCTGGGTGGTTTCCGCCATCTGTACGATCGACTGGATGCCAGAGTCAGCGCTTGCATTGACTCCTGTGGCGGCCACACCACGTAGTAATGAGTGTTTCAGCTTGGGCGGTGCCTCAGAACCGCTTGTGCTGTTGATCGGTAAATGTAATCGTTTCATGTACTCCGTATGAACTGTTACAAGAATAAACACTGTGTGAATTGGAAACCTCTAAAAGGGTATACACTAATTTTTTCCCGCAGTATGTACTTGTCGTTCCTTTTTGTAGTGGAACTGGTCGTTGCGGTGTGCGTTATTGGGATTACCAGTAATCTTATTGCACGGTTTTTATATTTTTATTTTATTTTGACTTTTCAAGGTAGTGTCAGGATGGTGTTAAAGTAAAGAAAACGGTCTATTGACACACAGTCTACATGGGTTTAGAAAACATCATTCCTGTGAAACACAGCTAACTCTTTATTCACATTAAGTGTTGAGTACTATTGACAAGGGATTTCAGTTCGATTCCGTATTTCTGGATTTCCGGAAGGCTTTTGACACGGGGCGGTCGGAGTGGCCGTGCGGTTCTAGGCGCTACAGTCTGGAAACGAGCGACCACTACTGTCGCAGGTTCGAATCCTGCCTCGGGCATGGATGTGTGTAATGCCCTGAGGTTATAGTCTGGGAGACGAGTCTTTGGTATTGACAGCTCGGTAGCGTCTTTCCGTTGCCTAGCGACCGCAGGCAGGCAGCCAATGACGGCCTGACTTTGAGCGGATAGCAAGGGCCACGTTGCCGCTCTGAAACCCGGTCGCGCGCGCTTATGAAACTTACCAGTGTCTCGCGTGCAGGCGGTGCGGTCGTTCGTCGTTTGTCTGAAGTTGAATTCGCAGTTTATTTCGTTTTTGTTGTTTTTAGTGTTTCTTTGTTTATGTTTCGTTGTAAACAATGTCTAGTGCGGCGGGTAGTACCGGCCCAACACAAGAAGTGAAACGGAGGAAGAAAAGTGTGCTACACACCCAGGCCCGTGAATTCCTGTGCTCTGTGAGGGATTACTTTGAGAAAGAAAAGGACAAAGGCGGGCCCTTAATTCCTGTTGTTCAGGTTGTGAAGAGAACTGCAGCAGCATTGAAAATAAGTAAGAACACTGTTGTAAAGATAGGGAAAGAACAGTATAGTGTAGATTGTGACGAGAGTGGCACAACAAAGCTGCACACACCAGGAAAGAAGCGACCGAGAAATAAGCAGGTGACAGCTTTGGACGATTTTTAGAAAGACGCTATTCGTCGTCATATATACAGCTATTATAAGAGAAAGGAACATCCCACTATATCTAAATTACAGGTGTCGCTTCAGAAAGACGATCTTTTTAAAGGGTGCAAATTTTCGTTGCGTACAGTGTTGAAAGACATAGGCTTCAGCTATTCACTGTTTAACGGACGCAAAATATTAATGGAAAGGACAGATGTAGTTGCATGGCGGTGCAGATTTCTGCGCAGGATCATGGGTGTGGAATTCGAAAGTATAGTGTGGTTAGATGAAACTTGGGTCAATGCCAGCCATTCTTTACGTAGAGGCTGGAATGATGGAACGCCCGAGGGGACAATGGCAGTGCCTGTTGGCAAAGGAGGGCGTATTATTGTCTTACATGCAGGAACATCGAAAGGTTTTGTGCCAAACTGCTTGAAAATGTTTCGGTCAAAAAAGACGGGAGATTACCATGAAGAAATGAACAGTGTAGTATTTCAAGAATGGTTCGAGACATCGCTTATGACGAATCTGCCAAGTCCATCAGTGATTGTTATGGACAATGCGCCTTGTCATTCCGTTGTTCACGATAAGGCACCAACCTTGGTAACAAAAAAAGACGATATCATTCAGTGGTTGAAACGGCGAAAAGTAGATTTCAGAGAAGATTTAAGGAAGACGGAACTGCTCGAAATTGTGGCACAAAAGAAACCCCAATTTCCAACATATGTAATTGACGAGATTGCTAAAAGGCACGGGCATGAAATCGTTCGGCTTCCTCCATACCACTGTCACTTCAATGCAATTGAAGGAGTGTGGACGCAGATAAAAAATTACATTGCTGCAAACAATAAAAAAATTCACGATCTCTGAAGTGGAAACTCTCCTTCCAGCAGCTATCAATAAAGTGACAAGCGAGACGTGGGCTAAAATTGTAAACAGCACTGCAAGTGCCATCAGAGAGGCGGCCAAAACCGAAGGGGTTGTGGAAGAATGCATCGAAAATTTAATTATACATCTGGGAGAGAGCAGTGATAGTTCGAGTAGTGCTGAGGAAGACAATGTCAAATCAGATTCTGACAGTGATGTGAGTGGTGTTTTTCCATTACAGTAACTACAACGTATTCAGGAATGTAAGGAGGGAGTTTGCTATCGATCTACAACCAGATCATCATATTGTGAGTACTTTCTTGAGATTATAACTCTTAATACACTGACCAATTATTCTGTAGCTTGTAGTAGAAAAAAATAATAATGCTAATACTTAACAATGGAAACCAAAACTGCTAATGTTCAACAACTTGCGAAAATAGTTTTCATTTCAGTTGTGAAGTTTAACAAATAACTTTATTATGTTTCAGCATCTTAGATACTTGTACTAAATAGCTCTTATCAGTTTTCGAGTTAATATATTTCAAGCATCAACTTTAAATAAATTCACGCGTACCAATACGACTTGTATTTTGTCTCGCTTTTATTTCTGCTGCTAGAGAATGCGTGTAGCAGACAGGGCGCCGCGTGCTGTGAGCCACGTTCGGCAACAGCGCCGTCTGCCCGCCGGAACTGTCAGTACCAATCACTCGTCTCACGGACTATAGTTAGGTTTCATTAGTTCTAAGTTGTGGTGTTTTTTTTGACACGGTACCACACCAGCGGCTCGTAGTGAAATTGCGTGCTTATGGAATATCGTTTCAGTTATGTAACTGGATAACTGGATTTCTCATTCCCTGTCAGAGAGGTCACAGTTCGTAGTAACTGACGGAAAGTCATCGAGTGAAACAGAAGTGATTTCTGGCGTTCCCCAATGCAGTGTTAGAGGCCCTTTGCTGTTCCTTATCTATATAAACGATTTAGGAGACAATCTGAGCAGTCGTCTTAGGTTGTTTGCAGATGACGCTGTCGTTTATCGACTAATAAAGTCATCAGAAGATCAAAACAAATAGGAAAACAATTTTGAAAAGATATCTGAATGTTGCGAAAAGTGGCAGTTCACCCTAAATAACGAAAACTGTGAGGTAATCCACATGACTGCTAAAAGGAACTCGATAAACTTCAGTTACACGATAAATCAGTCTAATCTAAAATCCGTAAATTCAACTAAATACCTAGGTATTACAATTGCGAACAACTTAAATTGGAAGGAACACATAGAAAATGTTGTGGGGAAGGCTAACTAAAGGCTACGTTTTATTGGCACGACACTTAGAAAATGTAACAGACTTACTAAGGAGACTGTCTGCACTACGCTTGTCCGTCCTATTTTAGAATACTGCTGCGCGGCATGGGATCGTTACCAGGTAGGACTGACGGAGTACGTCGAAAAAGTTCAAAGAGAGGCAGCACGTTTTGTACTATCGCGAAATATGGGAGGGAGTGTCACAGAAATGATAACAGGATTTGGGCTGGACATCATTAAAAGAAAGGGGTTTTTCGTTGCGACGGAATCTTCTCACGAAATTACAATCAACAACTTTCTCCTCCGAATGCGAAAATATTTTGTTGACACCGACCTACATAGGGCGGAACGATCACCACGATAAAATAAGGGAAATCGGAGCTCGTACGGAAAGATATAGGTGTTCCTTCTTCCGCGCGCTATGCGAAGTTGGGATAATAGAGAATTGTGAAGGTGGTTTGATGAACCCTCTGCCAGGCACTTAAATGTGATTTGCAGAGTACCCACGAAGATAATGTAGATGTGAAATAATGTCGTATGGCATGAATGGTTGGGAGACTCCGAGGGGCAGGTTCAGCCACCTAATTGGGAAGATTTTCCCTATCCTTCACCTTGTAGGCATCTTTCCTTCACAAAGTATGAGAGCAGTGTACGTAAGCGCATTTGTTAAGTGTAGGTGACTTTGATGGGTGTGTGCCTAGTGTAGTGTTATGTTTGTGTTGGGGGTGATGAGGGAAGGGAGAGGGTGAAACCCGGTATCGGCACACAGCCTGCTCCTCTTGAAGAGCACCAAGGGGGTCGTCGAGCATAGCTTCCCCAGTCGACGGACGGATCAATGTAAACGGTATCGCATGCCCTCACTTCATTCGAGTCTGCAGATATGTTTAGAAAAGAATCCAGGATGAATGGCGCAAAGACTGGTGATCAGGAACTCCACGCCACTGCGCCCCCCCCCCCTCCCCTCTCCCCCACCCTGTGCCTTCTACCGCAAAGGCAAAGAGGAAAATCTCAACAACGCGTGGCGTACCCATACAATCAACCGTCTAACTACTGGCCACGTTGGACTCTGTTTAACTTCGGTGTTCGAACGGGAACCGGTATATTGTGGGGCCCTTTACGTGCACACTACCATAACAGCAGAGGTGTGTCACTGACAGGACACACTAGGCGTAAATGCTGCATTTTTCTGTCTCTATATAAAAGTTAATCTCAGGAACTACTGCAAGGATTTTTCTGCAGGCCTCTGTATACAATTTATTACCGGTACACCAGGTAAGTCGCATAGCCGTAGATGTTTAGTGCTACCCGTGCGAACCCTGGGCGGGTTGCTAGTTATGTATACATGAGAATAAGTGGCTACGTAAAAATGAGCCACCTTAACCTAAGACTTCATGGATTACTTTTGGAAAGGCCTTTGCTCAGTTGAATCGCCAAGGAATAAAGATTAGAGATGAAGTTATTATAGGTGGAACATTTTCTCAGTTGAAGGAGGACGCATAAATGACGCCGCTGCAACTCGCTTTAAGCTGCCACATTCTTTCACACTCTAAGTGATTTGGGGAAAGCATGGAAAACCTAGATAAGGATGGCCGGACAGGGATTTGATTCCCTGGCACATTTCCTGCCACGGTGGCGGGGGACACTCATAGCGCTCGTGTCCGCTTACCACTTGATGCATAATTAGGATACGTCTTGTTAACGAGTAGCCCAAGAAAAAAATAGTAGACTTAATAGACGCAGACATTTGCGAATGCAGGTGGCCATCTTGAATTTTGCTGAGAGAAGGTTGTCTATGGTGTCAGCCAAATGTCAGTTTCATCTTGAAGGGAAGTTACAACGGATATCTTTCTCATCATCATCATCATCATCATTTCAGGCACCCGGTTGTTCCGAGTTTTCTTCTAGGAGCCGTAGCGATAGGGCTATTGCAGAGGGGCTTTACATTGTACCTGATTAATTACTGTTGGAGCTCTTGCAATGTGAAGCAATCCTAATAGCCCATGATGGAATATCCGTCCTTCATCCACTGCAACGTCCGCCCCCGGTAGCTGAGTGGTCGAGGCAAGAGCGGCCCTGCATTGGATTAACTCGTATTGTATGTCTACTGGAAGTCGCCTGAACATGGCAAAGTCGAGAGCGATGAACATCGGGAGAGGACTCCCGACAGGAAGTGTAGCACATTTACAGCCGATCAACAAGATGAAATGCCTAGGAATTATCTTCACCACAGACGCTCGACGCACGGCGGCACTGAGCTACAGACATCTTCTGCAAACAGTTCGTGAGAGTGTCCGAAGGCACAGATTAAGGGCACTGGATATGATACAACGGGTCACCTTTGCCAACACTTATCTAGCTTCTCGCATCCTCCACCTGGCACAAGTTCTTCCTATGTTCCTGTGCCGGTGGTGTTGGCGCACCGAATCCTGGCAGCATTAGGATATTTTGTGAGCACAGGTCTGCTTTTTAAGGTCGGATACTAAACCCTCACCCTTCCTCGTAGTCGTGGAGGTCTTGGACTAGTCCACATACACGACCTAGCAGTGGCTATTTATGTAAGCACGATGATAAAGATGTGGACACGACACCGGAAAAGTCTGACGGGCACCTTGATAGACGAACTCGCTCCACCTTCTCGTTCGGCTCCGGTAGCGGTGTCTCACATCTCACCATCGCTTGCCCATATGCGAACCTTTTTTGTGGAACACAGTTATGTACATATGGAACTACCGACTAGCAGGACGGCAACGGCACGTGATACATATCACATCTTGACTCGACGACGGCCGAATAATGCCGTAGAGCGCCGCCAACCAACAGTTACGTGGTCAGTGGTATGGCGTACAGTGCACCACCCACACCTTGATACGGGAACGCGAGCACTGTGGTATCAGGTGGTAAATGGGAAATACGTGACTCGTTCCAGGTTGTATACAATTCATAAGGCGGACGAGCCACTGTGTCCACAGTGCAATGTTATAGACACAGAGGAACATCGCCCGATATAAGGGCCTTCGGCTGACGTAAGGTGTTTGGTCCAAAAAATGATCGCCTTCCTCCTTCGGATGGTGGCGCAATCAATAGAACCACGGATACTACTTCTCCCAGATATGACCTATTATCCCCGAACAAACACAAAGGCAGTGACTTGGATTCGAGGTTTGACTGTGCGTTATCTTTTCTGAGATGGCAGTAAGAATGTACTCGACTTTTGGGCCTTACTACAAGAACATCACTCAAAGCTTATAAGACATCCGAGATATCGAACATATTACGCTAATTTTTTAGGGAGTGCCTTGCTTGATCCCCCACCCATTTGGGGTGTCCCGGGTAGGAGAATGTAATTATTGCCTATAAGCATCAGACCAAGAAAGGACGAGGACAGTGGAGAGGATCCACCACCACACGTGAAGACGTACCCGACACCAACGCGAGGTATAACGGGATTAGCAAGGTACGCGCCCAAGACGAGGGTCGTGGTCCTTTATTGTTTTGTACTGACAGAAGCAGGATATTTTTTCACTATTATGTAAAAAAAGTCCACTTATTTACGTTTCCCAGAAATATTTTATTTTATAAAGGTCATCGTCTAAAAAAAAAAATATGGTAAGCGCGACAGAATGTCAATCCTAAGGGCCCGGTTTCGATTCCCGGCTGGGTCGGAGATTTTCTCCACTGAGGGACTGGGTGTTGTCCTAATCATCACCATCATTTCATCCCCATCGACGCGCAAGTCGCCGAAGTGGCGTCAAATTGAAAGACTTGCACCAAGCGAACGGTCTACCCGAAGGGAGGCCCTAGTCACACGATATTTACATTTTATTTATCCACTGCAATGCCCCAAAACGGGTCCTGTAACTTAATTCGCTACTTCCGCCGAATTATGCCGCAACAAGAAAATTAATCAGTCAGTGCCATAAGTTCGTAACAGCCTGAGAAGTGTCACTCAGCTCTCGTTACGGCTGTCATCACATACATGTTTCTTACCTGGTGTGCTTCTAATTGGTACAAGACCAAAGTTTGTGTTACTGTGAGGGGTTGTGTGATTTAAAGGAAAATTCGGATAGCGCTGAGAAATTTGAGGGTTGCTCCCTCGGTTTTGAGGTACTAACTGGCAAAATATCATATCTTCTAACGTGTCTGTAAGAAAAACTATGCGCGACAACTATACTGACTTTCCCTATCAGAGTTTAGCAAATTACGAGTATGTCTCAGCTTCCCAGGACATTTCGTCCCTTCGTAAAACTGTGCTACGAATCTAAATCTTTCATATAGTCACTTATCCATTATTTGTCTGCAGAAAAAATGCAGAATAAGGAAATCCTAACATTCCCGTTTAATATACAGTTACACATGAAGATCATACAGCACTACCAAAGTCCGGCGGGTGCTCAAAGATTAACATGAATGGAGGAGGAATAAATATTTCTGGCAGTGAAAGAAAATGTAAGAATATTGACGAACCATGCCCTGAAGCAATTCCTGTTACGTCCTGTTCTGAGTATGTAACAGAATGGATAGATTTCTTATCTCTTGAGTTGCAGAGTAAAAAAGTTAAAGTATAATTTATTTAGAGACTTAGAATGGAAGAATTTCAACTGAGTGAAAATAGAGCACGTTATCCCTGTTTAATGGCCGGTGGGAAAAACAGGTAATGAAAATTACAGACGAATATTCATCACGCATCTATTTGAAGATCATAGTATGTGTTTTAAAATCGGCTGTAATGATGTTCATCGACAGAATAAAGTTTATCTCAAAGCGTAGTATCACTCTTGTGAAACACAGCTGCGTATTTTCACAAATAATATCTCGCAGAGTGAATGTATGTTGGCATATGCCAAAGTTAATGGCGCCATCCGTCGGTCTATCATCACTGAAAATGTTGTATACTCACTTTCTGTGAGGGATGTTAGATTTAGACCACGATACTGACACACAATCTCATGAACAGGTGCTGTACGTCACTCCCTCCTGCCTTTCCTTGCAGCCAAAAACTGGTGATGAAGATATCTTGCTACACAATTATTTCTACCAAATGCCTTTCTGTCGAGTGCCACCGCTCTATCGTGCGTTAGTGGAGTCTGTAAGTTGACGTATTGCCTGTTGGCTTTTGTCTCTGGATCTTCGGCCGACGTCTGTTTAACGATTTTTCTGCATTTCCTCAGCTCTAATAATCGGCACTGCCAAAGGTTCGCCCTACATTGCTGGTGATGGGTGGAAAGTGAACGTTTGACAATGCCAGTCACTCGTGCTGGAGAAACGTCAGAAGAATCGTTAAAAAAAGATCGGCTAAAGATCCAGACACAAAAGCAAATAGGTAATACGTGAAAAAGTGTGCACAAAAGCCTCAGTAATTTCGCAGTCTGCAAGTTGTCCGGTCATTGGATCATTAAGATTTCTTAGCTGTTGTTTCCTGTCGTATTGATTAGGCATCAGTCAATTTTCAGGCAGCATTTTCGGACAGCTTACTCCATAGGTAACCGAATCACTTCTGATGTTACTGTCACATATCACTATGCGATATTAATTCACTTTATGCCGCTATTTCGTAGTTAATTTAGAGAGAATGCTAGAGCTGTGTGCTTGGATAGGTAGCCATTAGCCTTGCGCCCGCCACGCTGGGGTGGTGCGTCGCTAGAAACGTCTGTACGGCCTCTTTTGTCGGGCGGGAGAAGGCAGTCTGTGAATCTCATTAGGTGAAGAGCGCCGCCTTTGGGGATGGGTGCAGTTCTTGCAGAAGCCGGGTAGCGAACTGCTCCACAGCTTTTAAAACACGGGCCGGCAAGGGCATCCCCTGTGGTCAACGAACTCCACGCCCACTCTATAGTCCCCGGATCATAACTGAACATGACATTTTTGCCTTTCTGCATGAACATCTAAGAGCAAGACACTGCGGCGCCATCTGACCAGTGTGGGAGAGTCAGTCACGTTCGCTTTAAAATTTGGTTCAGCTAAAAGAATTGCATCGCTGTAGACTAGTAGTCGTAAACTGCGGCCCAATAAGATATTCGTGCAGCCCACGGCTCTCAGCGTCTGGAGCGTATAGTTTTCCTGCTCAGAAAAAAAAATGCACATTGTATTGATGGCCACGTTCAGACGTGGTACGTATTTGTAGCAAGGATTATGATATTAAATTAAGGCTGCTGTAATGAAATGCAACGAATAAAAGAAAAATCTCATTCAAAACAATTAGTAAACACTAGTGGTTATGTCTCATAATGCATTCAAATATAAGTACAATTATTGTTATTAATCGCTGAATCATCCGCTTGCACAGATAAAATATCAACACTTCGTCAAGCAGTTACGTCACAGCTTTGGGGTCAGTGAGGGCGGTAGCAATCTGAAACAGAACAGTCGACACAAAATGCTCATAATACTGCCTGCTTTTTGCGATTAGTACTTTGTGTGTGTGTGTGGGGGGGGGGGGGGGGGGGAGAGGCACGGTCAACTCATGTCGCCCTTACTACAGCTAATGTGTTGGGGGCCCATAACATAGCCTACTAAATTATAAATTAATAATAAGATCGGTACATGTACGGCCCGAGTTGCCGTCTCAAATGTCAGTATTGGGTCTTGAGCAAAGAAGTTTGACTACCACTGCTCTAGACAGTGTTATTAGCGTGTAAGGCTGACCAATCGTGAAGACACTACTTCGGCGCAGTACCAGCTTCAGGTTTAAAAATGTACATCTTGTACGTAAAAGGAGGGAATTTATGTGTGTTTCCTCCCTGAATTTTCATGAATTTGGCAACAATTTTCTTCCGTCACATTGGATTCAGCATTGACTCGTCCCGTCCAAGTAGAGTTTTTTGAAATGAGGATTTGGGAAGGAGCAAAGAAGGAAGAACCATCCGGCGGCCGGCTACTGTCTAGAGAGTAAATTTTGAGCTACTGGGTCTTACCGTTCGTTTGGTGCGTTCGGCACCATTCCATTTGCTGTTCTTGAGGAAATATAAGTTCAAAATCTGCACTAGTGCGACGCTTAATCTAAGCAGCTCACTTACTTGTGTGTTTCTAATACGAAAACTGTGTTGCCGATTTGATTTATTGTAATCTGTAATTTTGAACTCTGTAACTTTGATTTCGCAAGTTTCTTGGAGGCCTTATTCTCTGTGTAGTCTTGCAGATAAATTTTGGCAACTCCCACAGTGTTAGCATCATTCATGATTAATTTAAATCAATATTCTGATAACTTCACTCTTTCTCATTTTGTTGTTATTTACATGAAACAGACAATAAATAAACTCCTTTTATACACAGACTTAAATTATATTTCAAGATCCTTTAACTTGTCCAACAACTTTTCCCGGTTAGGCGACTCAATATAAATAAATATAACCTCTTGTATACCCAACTCGTTAACTTCGCTGTGTCGCTATTACTCTTGTGCGCAGTAGCCAAGTTCAAGTATGATTTACTTATTATTTTGTGACAGCAACGAGCATTGCGTTCGCTCGTCTTGCATTACTACAATTTGGTTTTATTAACTAGGGAGAGTTGAGTTCACTTCCCTAAAAGTATAAGGTGGATGTAAACTCGCATTTTTTCACAGTACAACCACTAGACTAGAAACTTCCACATTGTAATACCTTCTTAATCGTGTACCTAAGTGAAACACATCCCCTCAATCTCCCACTGCCACTTTTCAGTACAACTGATTCAATAAACATATTATGATGGAGAGGGATTTTGAAATTAAACAGTTTATGATTAACACTGGGTTTATTGTGTCTTGACTTCGTAAAAAGGTCTCAACGTCCATATAAAGTCCACACGCACACTATTCATATTTTTCACTTGAGTTACCCATTGCAATTTCTGACTCAGTTCGGTAACCGATAAGAAAAGTGTACTCTGCCATATAACACAATAATAAGCATAGAATAAGTACTGTGGGCTTCTATTCGCGCCATTTTTTGCACGTCCCAAAGCCGTACTTGTTCGCTTCATGGGGCGACCCCAAAGATTAACTGCTTTTGTACCTCTTCTGTAGGCACCAAACTGAGGGGGCACCAGGTGATAAGTGTGATACTGCATCCGGCAGAGATGGGTAAGGTCGAAGCAGAGTATATACCGAGAATGGGAGTGGCAGGTCATTAATTTCGGATTTTCTAGTCTTTAAAACTTGAGAGGAAAGAGAGTAACATTTGGGATATGTCTTAAATCAAAGCAGCAGGTTTTCTGTTAACCGAAACTTTGATACGAACGACTCTGTAAAGGCTGCTATCGAAAAAGTGTGAAGTAGGAAACGCTGGAAGACGTGCAGAGGTGCGACTCTTGGTGTGCTGATTGACAGTTGAGTCTCAACGTAAAAGGAAGAGAGGCGGAGCAGTGGTAAGACACTGGTCTCGCATTCAGGAGGACAGCGATTCAGATCATAGTTCGGCAATCAAAATTTAGTTTTCAAGTGGTTGCTCTATATCATTTGAGGTAAATGCCGGGTTGGTCCCCTTGAAGACACAGCCGACTGCCTTACCCGTCGTTTTCCTTGTTTAATGACCTCCTTGTCGAGTGGGCGTTAGACCCTAATCTTCGTTTCTTCCTTCTTTCTCGGAATTAATAGGTGTAACAGACTGCGTAAAAATGAGTGGGAAGATCTGCTACGTTTCACTTGTACTATTGGTGGTAAATCACTAGAAATAGTAACAACCGCAGTTATCTGGTAGTATCCGCCCAGAGTGACCTATAGTGGAACGACCACACAAAACCAGTTGTAGGGAAAGCAGATGCCAGGCTGAGTTTCAGTGGATGTATCTTAAGAAAATGTAATTGCTCCTCGAAGGAATTGGTTCACAAAGTGTTCATCCACCCGACTCTTGCGTGTTACTCATCAGCTGGGATTCTTGCCAGGTATGATAAAGAGAGCAATGACAGAAAATCCAAAGAAGGGCGCGCGTTCACTAACAGGTTCATTTAGTAAGAGATTGCTAGAGCCTTACTGAGATTCTCAACCGACTCCAGTGAGACTGAATCATCCTACGTACTTCTCATAAAATCACCATGATGAGACAATCAGAGGACAATCATACGGAGGTTACTGAACAGTAATTCTTCTCCCCGCCGTTTTCAAACAGAAGAGGAGAAAGAACATGGTAGCAACACCAAAGATAGCCTCACTGCCCATGTTGCAAAAAAGCCCATTTCATAACTAAATGTCCGAGTGAACCACTTCCCGTGGTGAAGTTATTCTCGGGACCGACTGCTGGCTGATACCCGAAGAAGGAAGCTCTGAGATATTTAGCAACTCATGGAACGTACGTCGAAAAGACAAAATAGACGGCACAGAATGGGTAGCGTTCATTGCGGCTGATAAAAATATTGTCCCTTGATGTCGAATTTGAGTGTGACAATCAAGTTATCTAGGCGCGTATAACAGGTCTAGATGAAATAATGTTAATTCTTGGATGTTTTTACCGACCACCTGATTCCGCTTTGATAGTTTTAGAGTGAGTGACAGGAAGTCTACGATTAGTAATGCGGAAATACCCAGAACGTGCAATATTGGTTGGAGGAGTCTTTTATCTACCGAGCAGAGACTGGGACATCTATGGATCCATTGCAAGGTGCACAATCAGTCAGTCTTGCGAAATTCTTTTGAACACGTTTTCCAAGAATGTCTTGAGCAACTAGTTCGACAGTTCACACATAGTGGAAATCTACGGCGTCAGTATAGAGACAGTCTTCATTTCCTCAGCATTTTACGGATTTCGTTGTTAAACACGGTGGATCTTTTCCGTCCTTAATTCACTTATTCGGCACATACTTCTCCAGCATATTATTTACAAACTGTTTAAGCTTTGCCCATAATCGCCCTACGTCCATCATACTGGAATTTAATTCTATCAGTTCATTTTGTAAATGGTTTGTTAACAACTGTCTACCTGTTCTTTCTAACAGACATCCTCTCCTAGCCTTCTTAATAGATTTATTAACTTCAGTAACCAAAGTCGCTATGATGCCATCATTTCGCGTAAGGACCGTGAAGATAAGATTAGAGAGATAAGGGGTCGTACGGAGGCGTATAGACAGTCGCTTTTTCCTCGCACTATTTGCAAATGGAACAGAAAAGAAATGACTAGCAGTGGTACGGGGTAGCCTGCGCCACGCATCGCCCGGTGGCTTGCGGAGTTTATTTATTTATTTATTTATTTATTGTTCCGTGGGACCAAATTAAGGAGAAATCTCCATGGTCATGGAACGAGTCAATACATGAAATTATAACACGATATTAGAAACAGATAAAATGAAATATAGAAAAAAAAACATATTCAGGTGACAAGTCATAAGTTTAAATGAAGACAATCAACAATGTAACACTGGAATTTGCTTAATTTTTTAGCTCTTCCAGGAGCTCCTCGACAGAATAGAAGGAGTGAGCCATGAGGAAACTCTTCAGTTTAGACTTAAAAGAGTTTGGGCTACTGCTAAGATTTTTGAGTTCTTGTGGTAGCTTATTGAAAAGGGATGCAGCAGAATACTGCACTCCTTTCTGCACAAGAGTCAAGGAACTGCATTCTACATGCAGATTTGATTTCTGCCTAGTATTAACTGAGTGAAAGCTGCTAACTCTTGGGAATAGGCTAATATTGCTAACAACAAACGACATTAAAGAAAATATATACTGTGAGGGCAATGTCAGAATTCCCAGATTTTTGAATAGGGGTCGACAAGAGGTTCTCGAACTTACACCACACATAGCTCGAACAGCCCGTTTTTGAGCCAAAAATACCTTTTTTGAATCAGAAGAATTACCCCAAAAAATAATACCATACGACATAAGCGTATGAAAATATGCGAAGTAGACTACTTTTCGTGTTGAAGTGTCACTTATTTCAGATACTGTTCTAATGGTAAATAAAGCAGCATTTAGTTTCTGAACAAGATCCTGAACATGGGCTTTCCACAACAGCTTACTATCTATCCGTACGCCTAGGAACTTGAACTGTTCCGTCTCGCTTATAACATGCCCATTCTGTCTGATTAAAATGTCAGTTCTTGTTGAATTGTGAGTTAGAAACTGTAAAAACTGAGTCTTACTGTGATTTAGCATCAAATTATTTTCCACAAGCCACGAACTTATTTCATGAACTAAATTATTTGTTACTGTTTCAATATTACACACAAGATCCTTCACTATCAAGCTGGTGTCATCAGCAAACAGAAATATTTTTGAATCACCTGTAATACTAGAAGGCATATCATTTATATAAATAAGAAACAGCAGTGGCCCCAGCACCGACCCTTGGGGAACGCCCCACTTAACAGTGCCCCATTGGGACTGAACATCACTACCACTCTCAATATTGCGGAGAATTACCCTCTGCTTTCTGTTCTTAAAGTAAGAGGCGAACCAATTGTAAGCTACTCCCCTTACTCCATAATGGTCCAACTTCTGCAGTAATATTTTGTGGTCAACACAGTCAAAAGCCTTCGTTAAATCAAAGAAAACACCTAGCGTTCGCAACCTTTTATTTAATCCGTCGAAAACCTCACAGAGAAAAGAGAATATAGCATTTTCAGTTGTTAAACCATTTCTAAAACCAAACTGAACATTTGACAGCAAATTATGTGAATTTAAATGCTCCAGTAACCTTGTATATACAACCTTCTCGATAACTTTAGCAAACACCGATGGCATAGAAATAGGTCTAAAATTGTCAACATTATCAATGTCTCCCTTTTTATAAAGTGGCTTCACTACCGAGTATTTTAATCGATCAGGAAACCGACCACTCCTAAAGGAAAAGTTACAGATATGGCTAAGTACTGGGCTAACATACATAGAACAATACTTCAGTATTCTGCTAGATACCCCGTCATATCCATGAGAGTTCTTGGTCTTTAGTGATTTAATTATTAACTCAATCTCCCTCTTGTCAGTATCATGGAGGAGCATTTCAGGTAACAGTCTCGGAACACTTTTTTCTAAGAGCGCTATATGATTCCCTGTTGGAATTAGGTTTCTATTTAGTTCACCTGCTATATTCAGAAAGTGATTATTAAATACTGTACATATATGCGACTTATCAGTAACACGGACATTCCCACTACGCACTGATTCTATATCCTCGACCTGTCTCTGCAGACCAGCAACTTCCTTTACGACTGACCATATGGTTTTAATTTTATCCTGAGACTTAGCTATTCTATCTGCATACCACATACTTTTTGCCTTCCTAATAACATTTTTAAGCACCTTACAATACTGTTTGTAATGGGCTGCTGCATTTAGATTTTGACTGTTTCTAACGTTTTGATATAATTGCCACTTTGTTCTACAAGATATTCTTATCCCTCTAGTCAGCCACCCAGGCTGCCTGTTTGTGCTAGTACCCTGTTTTAAACGTTGTAACGGAAAGCAACTTTCAAAGAGCATGAGAAAGGTCTTTAGGAAAGCATTATATTTATCGTTTACTGTCTCAGCGCTATAAACATCTTGCCACTCTTGTTCCTTTATAAGGTTTACAAAGGTCTCTACAGCAACCGAATCAGCTTTCCTGAACAGCTGATGACTATATTTAACACGAGTTGCAGCATAAAAATCTTTTAAAGTTAAAATTTGCGCATCATGATCTGAAAGGCCATTCACCTTTTTTCTAACAGAATGCCCTTCTAGTAATGAGGAATGAACAAAAATGTTGTCTATGGTTGTTCTACTGTTCCCTTGCACTCTCGTTGGAAAGAATACGGTTTGCATAAGATTATATGAATTAAAGAGGTCTACCAGCATCCTCTTCCTTGCACAATCACTTATACAATTAATATTGAAGTCACCACATATAACTAACTTTTTGTATTTCCTATAAAGTGAACCAAGAACCTCCTCTAGCTTTAGCAAAAATGCTGTGAAATCGGAGTCTGGGGATCTATAAATAACAACAGTTACAAGTTTAACTCCGTTAAATTTAACCACACCTGCACAACATTCAAACACCTTTTCAGTGCAGTACTTTGAAACATCAATTGACTCAAATGCGATGCCGTTTTTCACATACATGGCTACTCCCCCACACCGCAAAGAGCTCCTCGAAAAGCAGCCAGCCAACCTGTATCCTGGTAAAGGAAGCCTCTGAATTATCTCCTTATTTAAGAAGTGTTCAGATATACCAATAATTTCAGAGTCAACATCTATAAGCAGTTCACTAACTTTATCCCTAATACCTTGTATATTTTGATGAAATATACTAATTCCCTCATTACTCGGATACCTAAGCTTTGTCAAAAGTGATTCCCTTGTTAGAGAGACTTCCCTTAAGCAGGAATACCTATCAGCTGACTTCAATCTAAAAAAGGTGCAGCTCTAACACACACTACTGCAGGAATTTTCCCATGAGTGATCCCACCAACCCCACCTATGCTGTCACCTATAAGCTTTGCCAACCTCCCCTTCCCATACCTGTTGAGGTGCAGGCCGTGTCTAGTGAAACCCGTCCTGCTGATAGACTCCACCGACACCACTGAAATGTGACCCATGCTTTCTGTCATCAGCGCACCCCCAAGTCTCATGTTATTACGCCTGACGGCTGTATTAAGATGAGGCCGATCGTGACGCTGAAACAGTTCCACGAAATGCACATTCGTGTTGCCAGTCTGAGTGGCTATCTTTTCCAGGTCACCATCTATGTTATACTCCCCATCCCTACCAATACTATTACCAGCCCCACCCACAATCACTACCTGATCCTCTTTAGTAAAATCCCTACATAACCCCCCTATGTTAACAGTCACCTGAGCCAACCCTGCATTAGGCTTCACAATGCTGGTGACCTGGTACTCACTTCCCAGCACTTCCTGCAACTGCTGGCCTACACCTCTGCCATGTGAACTACCTAACAGCAGAACCTTCTTCTTCCTCTTCGACTTTGCAACTGTTCTAGGCACAGTAACTACTGAGGTCTGCTGCATACTTCCTACATCTACAGCTACTAGAGATTCCTCTCCACTAGACTCTGACAGTTGGTCATATCTATTGTAAACACCAATAGTAAAACTATCTGAAAATCTTCTTCTCCTAGCAGATCTCTTGCCAACAGCCAGCTCCCATTCCCCAACCCCCTTCTCCCTCCTCATCCTATCTAGCTCCTCCTGTGCGTTTTTCAACTGCACCTGAAGGGCACAGATCTTACGCTCCTGCTCCTCTATCAGTTTACTCTTGCTACATAACCTGCAGTTCCAGGAGAGGATCTCACCAGAATGCCCACTGGCTTCCCCACTGCATTCCCCCCGGTGAAAATACTTCGAACAAGTGTCACACCGCAATCCACTACTCACGAACCTACGGCAAAGCCCACACTTCTCACTCATGGTAAAATTTTACTTTTTCTAAGTTCCGCTACTACAATAAGAAGATGCTAAAAACCTGACTACAATAATCACAAACTTACTCTACAAGGGAAGTAACTACTATTATTAACAGTATTAATAAACAACAAATGTGAATATAACAAAAGACTAATACAGAAAGAGAATCAAACGTCTAATCACACAGTAACGAGCTGTAAACAGTTCCCAAAAGGTTCTTCTGAAATTATTTCACCAGAAAACACCACGAACACCGGTTGAAGACTACTAAAGTTCCTAAATAAATCACTATGCACAAACAATTAATTAGTACTTAGCTTTCGATGCGCCGCTACAGCTGCAACTGGTCAGCGCGGAATGTAAACACAGGCAAGAGGTTAAGTTGCTCGATACGAGACACTCACAAATATCACGTCACAACAGAAGAAAGGCAGAGCTGAATGAAGAAACCACTAATACGTCACTTATATAGTAAATATTATCACAAAAACCGTTAAAATATGTATCTGGAACCTAAAAATATATGAAAACTTAGACAGCGATCTCACACGCAGTCACTCGCTTATGTGTCTCGGGTACCAAAGATCATTTAATGCATATAGATGGGTAGCTGTAGAATAAGACAAAGTCTACAGCATCACGGACTGTCAGCACGGCCTTGATGCTGCAGCACAGAGCGGGTGAACGGGCAGTGGTGTGCTGAACAACACTGGATACAGGAATCCCAATACGTTGTGTTTTGAGAGGACGACCGGTTCTGAGTGTAGCATCATAGCGGCAGTATCCGCATATGGAGTCTATGATTAAATCGAACATCGCGAGATTGTGCTCATCATTGTCATGCGGATTCAGCACTTGGGGTGCCATTGGACAGCAGCAGTTATTTTGACTTATGCTCGAGGTTTCCGTGACGTTATCTTTCAACAAGATAACGAAAGACCTGTGTTGGCCTTGCCGAGCTGACGTATCTTGATACAGTGGATTTTGTACTGTTGCACTAGTCAATACGTTCTGCAGATGTCTCACCCACTGAAATAAGCCCACTGGACAGAAAGTTAGTCACTCTATGGGGCACGCACAGATGAGTCGTTAACAATCTACAGACGTCACAGGATTGTTTCACGAGCTCAAGAACGCTCGCACTACCTCTACATGAGCACAGGGACATAAAGACTACAGCAAAGTTCATCGGACCAGAGGAATACGTGACTGGTTTTCTGGACACTTCCCCACACTGTTACGTCTCGACCGTTCTGCGAAGTCACCTGACTTGAACCCCGTAGCAAATCTGGGGATGATACTGGAACAGCGGGTAAAACCCCGACATCACCATCTCTGCAAATTGGTAAAACTGTGTGATCAAATCCTGAGCGAGTGACTTAACCTGATTACGCCATACCTGCACAACTTTGTCGACTCACTGCTTACCCGAATCCAGGAGGTTATCAATTCCAGGGTGGAAGGCGGGGAAGGAATTACACGATAGTAAACAATAGTTGTATTATTTTTCTAGGGGAAGGAAGTTTTTGTCTGGCGAGCTTATTTATGTATAGGTTGCCGAGAGTCTATCACGCCACCAGTATCCAGCCAGTACGATCGATAAACTCTGGCACAGAGTTGGAGCTATACCTGTATTGTAATCCGATTTCAGCTGGTTTCGATGCACATCCAGCATAGACTTGTTGCTGTCAGAGGTGGCAGCTCCCTGTACTAAATTTCGGACCCTGTGTACTCAAAAATCACATGTTATTGTTGTTGTGGTCTTCAGTCCTGAGGCTGGTTTGATGCAGCTCTCCATGCTACTCTATCCTCTGCAAGCTTCTTCGTCTCCCAGTACTTACAGCAACGTACATCCTTCTGAATCTGCTTAGTGTATTCATCTCTTGGCCTCCCTCTACGATTTTTACGCTCCACGCTGCCCTCCAATGCTAAATTTGTGATCCCTTGATGCCTACGAACATGTACTACCAACCGGTCCCTTCTTCTTTTCAAGTTGTGCCACAAACTCCTCTTCTCCTCAATTCTCTTCAATACCTCCTCATTAGTTATGTGATGCACCCATCTAATCTTCAGCATTCTTCTGTAGCACCACATTTCGAAAGCTTCTATTCTCTTCTTGTCCAAACTATTTACCGTCCATGTTTCACTTCCATACATGGCTACACTCCATACAAATACTTTCAGAAACGACTTCCTGACACTTAAATCTATACTCGATGTTAACAATTTTCTCTTCTTCAGAAACGTTTTCCTTGCCATTGCCAGTCTACATTTTTTATCCTCTCTACTTCGACCATCATCAGTTATTTTACTCCCTAAATAGCAAAACTCCTTTACTACTTTAAGTGTCTCATTTCCTAATCTAATCCCCTCAGCATCACCCGATTTAATTTGACTACATTCCATTATCCTCGTTTTGCTTTTGTTAATGTTCATCTTATATCCTCCTTTCAAGACACTGTCCATTACGTTCAACTGCTCTTCCAAGTCCTTTGCTGTCTCTGACAGAATTACAATGTCATCAGCGAACCTCAAAGTTTTTATTTCTTCTCCCTGGATTTTAATACCTACTCCGAATTTTTCTTTTGTTTCCTTTACTGTCAATATACAGATTGAATAACATCGGGGAGAGGCTACAACCCTGTCTTACTCCCTTCCCAACCGCTGCTTCCCTTTCATGTCCCTCGACTCTTATAACTGCCATCTGGTTTCTGTACAAATTGTAAATAGCCTTTCGCCTCCTGTATTTTACCTCTGCCACGTTTAGAATTTGAAATAGAGTATTCCAGTCAACATTGTCAAAAGCTTTCTCTAAGTCTACAAATGTAAGAACCGTAGATTTGCCTTTCGTAATCTTTCTTCTAAAATAAGTCGTAGAGTCAGTATTGCCTCACGTGTCCCAATATTTCTACGGAATCCAAACTGATCTTCCCCGAGGTCGGCTTCTACCAGTTTTTCAAACAAAAAAAAAAGGTTCAAATGGCTCTGAGCACTATGGGACTTAACTGCAGAGATCATCAGTCCCCTAGAACTTACAACTACTTAAACCTAACTACCCTAAGGACGTCACACAGATCAACGCCCGAGGCAGGATTCGAACCTGCGACCGTGGCGGTCGCGCAGCTCCAGACTGTAACGCCTACAACCGCTCGGCCACTCCGGCCGGCACCAGTTTTTTCCATTCATCTGTAAAGAATTCGCGTTAGTATTTTGCAGCTGTGACTTATTAAACTGATAGTTCGGTAAATTTCACATCTGTCAACACCTGCTTTCTTTGGGATCGGAATTATTATATTCTTCTTGAAGTCTGAGGGTATTTCGCCTGTCTCATAGATCTTGCTCACCAGATGGTAGAGTTTTGTCAGGACTGGCTCTCCCAAGGCCGTCAGTAGTTCTAATGGAATGTTGTCTACTCCCGTGGCCTTAAGATTATAAATTAATTCTTACTATTAAAATGTATGCCCGCTATAAGCGAAACTTGGTTACTTGTTGTCCTCCAGAAGCTGCAATTTTAGTGATCATCACTGTAAATGTAGACGCAGTAGAAGTCAGGAGTATAGGGAGCTAGTGCTGGTTTCGTGGTCTCGTACGCACGTGTATAGTGAGCGGCTGCTGCGTGGGGCCCGGGACGTCCAGTCGCTCCTGATTGGGCTGCGGATGGCTGTAGAAGGCGAGCACCCCGCCCATCCGGTACTCGCCGTCCGCCTCCTCCGTGCTGCAACACACAGCAGGAAGCTCACTGTTACTGTGATAACCTCCTACCTGCATATCGCCGTCAACTTATGGTTGAACAGTCTCCACATCTGACGCCAGATTTTAAAGTTTGCTCCCAGAGCACTGAGTTCTCCGACAAAAAGGCGGAAGGTCATGCTCTCAAGTGCTAAAATAAACTCCTGCGGCGTGTCATTAATATTACACGAACCATAATCCTTTTAAAATGCTAACGTACAGTGAGAAACTTGAATTTATTCGTAGAAGCGAGAAGGCATCAGCATCTCTTCATTTCCTACAAAAATATAAAAAGCTTGTGACGTTACAAGGGATACTGTAATAGTATAACTAATTTGCTGGATGTGGTAATGTTTACTGTGGAAGAACATTTGGGGAGTAGCAAGCACAAGTCAGTATATTTATGGAGTCACCTTCTTGATAAAGAGAGGAGGCAGCATATAACAGTTTCACATTGAATTACTTAGTTACATAATTGCCTATATCTCAGTGCATAACTTGGTACATATGTTAATAATGTAAGGTGTGCTTGTCTTGCTAATCATTGGATTCGCTGGGTATCTGATCACTGAACTAGGAGTACTCCATAAACATAAGAGCTCTTCAAAATAGTTCAAAACTCAAATTTAAAGCATAGAAGCAGGGATAATATTTTGGACATTAAAGAACATGTTTTATATAAAAATTAAGTTGTAACGATGTTTGAGGACCTCTGCATAATAAGTTATTCTCTTTTATTGCGGAGGTACTGTTCAGTTTTCGATGTATGTAGAGCAAAATGAGTATTTCGTATGCCACACCTTTTAGGCAAAGACGTGATTAAACAAAAGAAGAGGGGTGAAACTGCCAAAGAGTGGAGTGCCCTTAAATATGTAAATAATCTGATGTTTGTCTACAAAATAACATAAGGTATTTAGTTTTACGTATTTTAATATTGTAACATTGTAAATGCATGATGGCCATGTTTAGAAATAATATATTTGACTAATGTAGTGTCACGCGACCGGACACAGGACAGAGTATAGGGGACAAAGGTCGTGGTCTTTGGATCGTTGTTCGTCGGAACGGTAAGGTCGGTGCGGCTAAGAGGCGCCGACATAGTATCACGTGGCCATCAGTTTGTTTTCTGGATGTGATTTTGTAAAATAAAAACGTTTTCATTCTAAACTGTTGTCTGTGTAAATCATTTGTGAACGATGGCGATCTAGACATATACTTGAATTCATTCACTGCTGTACTTAGGCTGGCTATTTACTCAATATAGGACGCGAATGCAACTGTGCACAATCGAACCGCTTTTGCAGATGAGTCAGGATAAAAGGCTGTGTACAAGCCCGAGTACAAAGACTTATACTTCCAAATATTGTGTACACAGATGGTATCTGGTAGGCCTTTAGGCCTTTCTCAGCAAATATCACAGCACCTGGAACTGATTATGACTGTCCTGTTCGTTATATGTGTGATGTTTGACTCTTTAATCATATTTCACCATCAACTGCACAGGTACCCTGGCTGCACACAGACAAGCACAGAGATTTCCTTACCATTCCTATTGTCTTATCAACTTACACTGTCTCCCATAGCTCACCTCGATCTTAGCGCTCTAGTCTGAACAACATGGCAGGAACACTCATTCCCAACAGAGCAAAATCTTTTCTGTCCCGTTCCACCGTTCAGCCACTTTCTCAAACTGCTTCTCTGTAGCAAGAACCTGACTCTGGAATAACTTCCCGCATTATATTAGAGAACTAAATAACAGCTCCAGCTTCAAAAGACAGATAATCACATATCTAATCAAGCAACAAGAATGACTACCCTGTCCCTGGATGCATTCGTTACTCCTGCTCATTTTTCTTTCAAACAAGACCTCCCTCATTTCCCAGTATTCTTAGCTGTTAAATTTCCTTTCCCCAGAACTCTCTACATCAGAAACATCTACTTTTTACACCTATAAGTTCTTTTTATGGCAACGGCCTTGCCGCAGTGACTACACCGGTTCCCGTGAGATCACCGAAGTTAAGCGCTGTCGGGCGTGGTCGGCACTTGGATGGGTGACCATCCGGGCCACCAGGCGCTGTTGCCATTTTTCGGGGTGCACTAAGCCTCGTGATGCCAACTGAGCAGTTACTGGACCGAATAGTAGCGGCTTCGCTCAAGAAGTCCATCATAACGACCGGGAGAGCGGTGTGCTGACCCCACGCCCCTCCTATCCGCATCCTCCACTGAGGATGACACGGCGGTCGGATGGTCCCGGTAGGCCACTCGTGGCCTGGAGACTGAGTGCTTTTTAAATTCTTGTTATACCAGTCACTATCTTTATTGTTATTGTAATTATTATTATTATTATTATTATCATCATCATTATTATTATTATTATTATCAATAGAGGCAGCATCAGCAGTTGTAGAAGTATTCCAAATATTAACTTTATTAGTTCATAGTCAGTATTATTTACTCACGCTGCCACTTCAGACACTCAAATCAATTTAATATTATTTATCACACTAAAATTGTTATTTCTTAGGTAACTGTGATGTACTAAAGGTAAGGAATGTGTGAAAACCTAGTCAGATGTAAGAGGGGGCCTACTGACCTTAATCAGATCAGGTTAGATAAATAAATAAGTAAATAAACCGACAATAAATGTGTGCCGGAATGGGACTCGGGCCTGGGACCTCTGCAGGAAAGTGATATGTTATCTTTCAGCTTTTTAAAAATAATTATCTGAACAGTGTCGTTTGCAAATTGTCACAAAATAAAAATAAATATTAAGAAAATATACATTTACGGTATTTCTCATGACAATGTGTCATGTGGCTTCAGTTTTTTATTGAACATGGATAGGACACCACAAGATAATATCAGCATCTAGAAAGCACATAACATTTCATAATTTTATAGATGTCCGGTCGTCCTCAGCCACTTATTTGAGTATGGTTATGGTCAACTTATTACTATCGATCTGAAAAGCTAATGGTCTCTATTCAGCACTGCTGTCAACTGCACATGTTTACTTATCGTAAATCCCTATTTCTGTTATGTCCCTTTGTGGTAAGAACCAGTACTGCAGATTTGTCAGCATGAAATATTTGAATCTGTAACACCTCTTAAGTTTCATAGCTTTCATTCAAGGTGCTAGAAACATGAGCACAGACTCGCTCCTCTATGTAAAACGCAAAAGAATTGTTTTAAAGCGCTTCCTTGCAAAAAGCGACGTTTCTACGACAAAATAACAGCACCCAGTTAGCCTATGTGACAACAAAGGTGAAAAGCTAACCTTACAAAAGTTCCTGTTAACACTGCGGTACTCACTAGTTTCCGTTCAGGAAGAAGATCTCCCCTTTTTCATCGGAGACTGCAATCGTATTCTCGGTGGGGCCCAGCTCCTCCACGCTGAGGTGACGAGAGCCGGTGGGTACGGTGACCACCTTTGTGTAGCCTGCAACACGTCGGGAAACCAACTCTCCTGCTAAGCAAATGCTTTGCTTCATGGCTGGTGTTCAGCGCGGCTTCCAATAAACTCAGCTCACAACAGTAACTCGTTATAGTCAGTCAAATTACGATTTAATTTGGGCAAAATTGCGTCACAAATGATTAAATTGGTATTCAGTTCAACAGACTTTACCACTTAAAATAACATAAATTAAACAAAATCAGACCATGGAAAACTGCCTAAAATCAAATTCAAAATGGTGATCGTTGTTCAAAATTATTTTATTTGTTAGTGTAAGATTAATATTTTAAAATGTGTTACTTTAATAGATGTAATATTTGAAGAACGTTTTTCTTCTTCCAGATAAGGTTTATTAAAAATGGCAGCTGCTGGATGTATTGTAGTATTGGCAAAAATTAATTCGAAGACGGTCAAGAGCCAGTCATTCTAATGCAGCTCTAATGCAACAGTCTTAAGCCAGTTCTAACTCAAGAGATTCAAGATACGTCAATGTAAATAATTGACTACAAACCTGTCAGTACCAAGAATATCGATACAAAATCTCGGTAATCGATACAGACTCACATGCTACAGTCGCCATCTTATGTTGTGCGCATAACGTCGAAGCAATTTGTGCAGTGAATTACGTTGGCAATCAGTGACGAAATAGAATGTGCAGTAGTGTGTTGTTAATCAACAGCTCCGCCATTACACCACTGATGCAAGTGAAGCAGCAAGATGATGAAATCGTAAGTGATCAACGGTCATATAAAAGCCTTTCACACTATTTTCGTAACATATAACTGATGTAAATCTATCTGCATCCTATACAGGCTGTGATATACACAGTCAATCACAAGTAAGAAAACAAGCAGAAGACATCACTGATTTCGATTTCTAGCCATCCACTACCCCCCCCCTCCTCCCCCCTAAATGCCACACCAGCAACTCAAATCTCCAAAACTCTGGAAAGGTATCTATTAGGTACTTACCAGTCATTAATATAGCACCTAGTGACATGACTTGCGTATTTCTTCAGACTAAGTATTCAATAGCTCGAAAACAGGACGAAATTTTTAATTTGATTTTTTGGTACTTTCCCATGGTCCGATTTTGTCTGATTTTGGATTTGTTAAAAAGCAACGTTTGTTGAATTGGATACCACTCCAACCGCTTCTGAAGGAATTTTTTCCAGGTTTTTGGCTCATTTTTCTTAATTTCACTGGACTAATACGTCACTGGAAGCAAGTAATGTTTTCAGGGTCCTTGTAAAAAGTAGAAAGGAATTGAGGCATCAATCATAAATGCATCAGCAAGAGCTGCTGCTGTGATTTAGTTCTGAAATTGTGCGGTGGTCTCCAGAGCTCTGTCTTTGTACTGGCTGATCGGTAAATGAGTCACATATCCTATATGAGGGAGTGATAAGACTCATCATGTTCCGATATGCTCGTAGTCAGGAGCCACATTAAAGTGTCTCCAGAAAATAATCCCGACCTGGAACCTCAAGCCTGTACGCTTGAAGTCACATGGGAAAATCATCCCACTAAGAAGACGCCATACTCGGATTTCAGTTTCGAATTAGGCATCGACTGGTCCAAGAAAATAACAATCACTTTTTTAAAAACTATTGCTGCAAAGAGTATAGAGAAAGATACGGTATAGCAAGGTGGTATAAATTATAGTGGAATGCGAGCTACTGTTGCTGAAACGTAAGTGAACAAGTATCATTGAATTAGTTTAATGGTTCGAGAACTCACTTTGAAGACCTTTAAATACTTTTATGATGTATGAATTTTCTTGATTTAGTACTGATCTGATAAGTTAAGCAGCACTTTCAACTTTTTCTATAGTTCTTTTTTTTCTTTTTTTTCACTCGCGAAGTACTCCGTTAACTTTTCAGAAAGATGTTCGGCAACCAGTATTGATATTCTGTGTAGACTCTTTAAGTCTCTCTGAGACACTGCAGGATAGCGTGATTACCTTTGGCGTGTTCCGCACCCTTGCACCCATTCAGATACCTGATGATTAGTTGGACCATGCTTGCGAATAAGTTTAAAGCACACTTTGTTCCTGGAAGTCGAGCGATGAGTTGTGGCAATTCAGAGACGGCAGCAGCAGTTCGGAGAACTGCGAGACCGTTTTAGTTATTTTCAGTGGTTGCTAATAAGCAAGGTTGTAAGCAAGGCAGTTGATTAGTGTGATATCGCACGATTTACTTAGCAATCGTTTCGCGTTCTAATCTCATGAGATCGTTTTATAGTCACTCAGCCCGAAGTATTATGGACTCTATTTCGTCAATCTTTCCTACACTTTAGATTGTTCTATGTTTTTATGGAAATGGCGTATTAAAACTTCACTATTTGTGATTCCTAGAATATCGACTTATGTTCCATGTGCACTGTGAATCCCATGTTGTTTGTGCCCACTACATATTTGATTTGAAGACAATATAAATCATACGAATTTGCTGTTACTAATTTCTGCTTCCCCACATAATTTAATAAATATTTACGCGTATTTATGGTGCATTCTCTGTCTGATGCCATCTTGTGCACACATGCAGCAAGTATTCCCCTCTTTTTTGTTCAGTGCATACAAATGTCGCAGATAATAAAACAAGTCAGATAATAAGCAGTTTTCTCACATTAATAGTGACAGATGTCCAGTTATTTGAAGGGTATGAAGGTAAGTCTTCAGAATTTCTTGAGAGTGTGTGTTCATATCTCTACGAATAAATTGCACAGAGCATGGTACTGATGCCACAGACATTCCGTAATAGTTCCTACAAATTCAGTTTTTTTGAGCTGCATCATTATTCACACGATTTTGAAAGGTATTGTCAGAAGTTAGTTATTTTCATTTAAAGTACTGTGATACACATAAAGGCCATGATCCCATTACACCACGTTCAACTGTAAATTGATCACTTTTACTTTCTGTTATTTTGATAGGATGTTAAAAGTGGTTTTCACAATATTTTACGCTTAATCACGCAGTCTACGTCTACCAATTAGTAATTGTGTGATTTATTGTGTGTGCTACTGTGACTATCCGTTCTTTATTCTTGAAGTCAGACTGCGTTACAAAACTGATTATTGAATCAAAGATTTTATCAGTAACAAGGCAAGAACCCGACTGCATAATAGCGCCTGTTAGCACTCCGCTTTCGAGATTGGGGGAGACGCACCGGGTCCAGATCGAATTCACCCAAAAGTTTGATGATGAGGGCCGCTGTGGGGGACAGCCTGGACTTGGTTTTAGGTGGTTTCCTACATTCGACTAGGTGAATACCGGGCTTTTACCCATGTAAAGTGGATAATAGTAGACGCAAATAGACTGGGTTCAGAAAAGCCATTTCTCTTAGTGTGAGGTGGAGGTGGGGGCATGTGGTCACCCTATACTACTAACAGATTAACACGCCGATATGGCATAAAGGCCAGAAAAATAAGAAATCTTAAACTGGAAATTTTACTAGGAACTGCGAATGTGCTACCTTGCTCGAAATCCTCTTGATGGTCTCACAAACAAATCTTATGTAACGATTTATAAAATTCAGTAACACACGCCATAGTGTCTTCATGTTCTCCTGCATACTTTGCCGGCGTTTGACAATTGCTACCTGAGAATCTGAGAAGTTCTGTTGAATTAGTCGGTATTTGAAGTCACAGACCACCAAACGCGCCCCTGATTACAAAGTCTCATCAGGGAATAGCCAGCGTTAGCAGATAACCCAAATAGTTCCGAATGGACTCATCAGCGTTATAGTGGCCCACCCGCTCAGGAATACAGTCAGAATGTTCAAACATAGTCGGCGAAAGGTCCCTGCTATATGCTGCTGACTTAGTAAAAACGGGTAATTAGTTTTTTGATGTGCTATTTTAGAATTCGTATCTGTTTTAACACAGGTCGCATACATATTTGACATGTGCAATGAGAGAGAAAGCTTTCCGTGAATCACACGCAGTTTTGCTTTCTCGCGCATATCCTGGCGTTCAAGTTGGTCAAATATACCACGTTAGTTGCGGTTCATTAAAAGGAATATCGAGCTGAACACAATCTGCGACCGCTGTTCAAGTGGGATATGTTGGGTTCTCAGGTTAAAGAAACGGAGAACAAAGACCGACCGGCGCAGACTCGTGGAAGTACTTGAGTTGGAGCCGCTGTCAGTGAAACACCTCGCCACTACCTCTGTTGAAGCATCTGAGTGGTTGGATACTCGTGCGAGACAGCGAGAATTAACTTTATATCATCTTGGTCACTACCTGTCTCCTCTCGGTTTTATTATTGGCATTAATTCCTTGCGTTAATTCATGAAATTGATAGTTAAAAACTCTTCGAAGTCCAAGTGGCCCTCAGCCAACTAGTCAATTTTATTACTGTATTACCTTGCTCATTTATTACATGCCTTGTTCTAGTATGGTGTGTTTCTGTACATGTAATGATTCGTTAATTAACGTGCCAAGACGTATCTTGCCTTGTTCATTTGTGAGAGCCCACTTGCGTGGTCGCTTCTGGGCCGCGTATTCCGTAACTGCTTGGGAACTGATTACGTTGAAATATGTGGTGTATCGCAACTTCCTGGGGAGGAACCACGTGGGGGTTAGTGAGCCCAAAGTCGTATGTATTATCAGGTAGTGACTGAGTCCAGAATCCGTGTGGCTGTGACGGAATAAGAACGCTCTCTCATACGGCGTCGGAAGTTATGGTCAGCGTCAACGAACTTTTTTTTGTCGACTGCAGGAATCTGAGATCTTCGTGGCGATGAGTAGAATGCAACACGGTCTGAGGGGTCACCTTATATTATTATTTGCAAATTATGTATCGTGTAATTTCTGTTGCTAAATCAACTTTATGAATACATAATCTAACGCGAATTCTTTACAGACGAATGGAAAAACTGGTAGAAGCGGACCTCGGGGAAGATCAGTTTGGATTCCGCAGAAATGTTGGAACACGTGAGGCAATACTAACCTTACGACTTATCTTAGAAGAAAGATTAAGAAAAGGCAAATCTACGTTTCTAGCATTTGTAGACTTAGAGAAAGCTTTTGACAACGTTAACTGGAATACTCTTTCAAATTCTGAAGGTGGCAGGGGTAAAATACAGGGAGCGAAAGGCTATTTACAATTTGTACAGAAACCAGATGGCAGTTATAAGAGTGGAGGGGCATGAAAGGGAAGCAGTAGTTGGGAAAGGAGTGAGACAGGGTCGTAGCCTCTCCCCGATGTTATTCAATCTGTATATTGAGCAAGCAGTAAAGGAAACAAAAGAAAAATTCAGAGTAGGTATTAAAATCCATGGAGAAGAAATAAAAACTTTGAGGTTCGCTGATGACATTGTAATTCTGTCAGAGACAGCAAAGGACTTGGAAGAGCAGTTGAACGGAATGGACAGTGTCTTGAAAGGAGGATATAAGATGAACATCAACAAAAGCAAAACGAGGATAATGGAATGTAGTCGAATTAAGTCGGGCAATGCTGAGGGAATTAGATTGGGAAATGAGACACTTAAAGTAGTAAAGGAGTTTTGCTATTTGGGGAGCAAAATAACCGATGATGATCGAAGTAGAGAGGCTATAAAATGTAGACTGACAATGGCAAGGAAAGCGTTTCTGAAGAAAAGAAATTTGTTAACATCGAGTATAGATTTAAGTGTCAGGAAGTCATTTCTGAAAGTATTTGTATGGAGTGTAGCCATGTATGGAAGTGAAACGTGGACGATAAATAATTTGGACAAGAAGAGAATAGAAGCTTTCGAAATGTGGTGCTACAGAAGAATGCTGAAGGTAAAGTGGGTAGATCACATAACTAATGAGGAGGTATTGAATAGGATCGGGGAGAAGAGAAGTTTGTGGCACAACTTGACTAGAAGAAGGGATCGGTTGGTAGGACATGTTTTGAGGCATCAAGGGATCACAAATTTAGCATTGGAGGGCAGCGTGGAGGGAAAAATCGTAGAGGGAGACCAAGAGATGAATACACTAAGCAGATTCAGAAGGATGTAGGTTGCAGTAGGTACTGGGAGATGAAGAAGCTTGCACAGGATAGAGTAGCATGGAGAGCTGCATCAAACCAGTCTCAGGACTGAAGACCATAACAACAACAACAACAATCTAAGTGGAAAACTGACTTCGAGATTTTTGGCTTGAGATCTCCTTTGTTCTTGAATGCTTTGTTCTGGAATGAAAAATGTGCGAGATGTGATGAACGCTTCTGTCTTTAGTTTAAAGTAATTTGATTATTAACTGTGCTGCGTGCGAATAATGCACTCGTATTATTAACCTGGACAGAAGATTTGTTTCGCACTAGCTCATAACGTGCCGTCTACGTCTTCAACTTCTTTACCATTTTTGTTAAAATGGACCTTCTGTGAAGATTAATCCATGTTTTCATCACGAGATTTAGTAAAGAAATACTTAGCTCAAATGAGACAGTATCTTAGTGACCACATCGTCAGGACCAATTTAGCCCACAGCACGATTACTGATTACAAGGTGTTGCACAGCAAGGCTCTCTTTCAGCTTTGTTTCGGTTTGAAGCATACTATAGTGAAGATACAAAGTATCAGTCGCCCGCTAACTCCAAAGGGCTGCTGGAATGTTTAAAGTGTCGTTAGTACACAGAAAAATAGAGCGGACGATATTTTCTTCAATGCTGTAGGAAACGCTATCCGTGTGTCCATTTTTATTTTAAAAATAGTAAGTTAGTTCTGTTCCGTTTAAATATTCATTACAGTCAGATGTATATTCAGTATCAGTCCGTTGCGTTTGTATATTCATTATTAGTCCGTTGAGTCCGTATATTTCTTAGTAGCCTAAAGCGACCGTTGATTCATTATCAGTCGGTTGCGTTTGTATATTCAACATTAGTCACATGTGCTTAAATACTCTATCATTAGTCAGATGTGCGGTAATGTCATTGTTAAAGTTGCTCTTAAGGATTAACTTTGTTTTAAAAATAAATCAGTCATTTTTTCTACCACAACTGCAATCTCATAATCTTTCAACGGTTGCACAGGGTCTGGCAGGCCTTAATGAGCATCATTTCTGGTAGCTACCTACTGAGCACTGCTTGAACAGATAAGTGGGTCCAATACTGGATAGTGGTCAACTGCGGGCAAATACCAGGGAGCACATCAAAAGATCAATGGCAGAGAATTACCCCGTACCAGTGAAGTGTGTGCTGCGCGCCATATTCAGAAGACACAACTCATCTCAGTGTAAGAGTATGAGGCACTAAACGTCTGTCAAGAGTGGTGAAGCCTCATCGCACATTATATACGCTAATATTGCCGCAAATGAGAACATTGCTTTCTTATGGAGTGGGCTACCCTTTACGTCACGTACCCTGTTACAAAAACTGCTAGCAAGTTGGTAATGGGAAAGGACGCTAGGAGTGGTTGCGGTGGCCCGGTGTAATGTTAAGCTCTTTCTATACAGCTTAAGCGTTTTCGTGGACTTACTTGTTGCAGAATGCTGGTTCTGCTTTCTTGCAGCGCCGATGTCTTCTGCTAGCACCGGGTGCCGGCCGCGGTGGTCTCGCTGTTCTAGGCGCTCAGTCCGGAACCGCGCGACTGCTACGGTCGCAGGTTCGAATCCTGCCTCGGGGATGGATGTGTGTGATGTCTTTAGGTTAGTTAGGTTTAAGTAGTTCTAAGTTCTAGGGGACTGATAACCTCAGCAGTTAAGTCCCATAGTGCTCAGAGCCATTTGAACCTAGCACCGGGCGCTTCTCCGAAGATTTCACTGCTAGGAAGGGGAAATTTTCACTCTCTAGCTCTCTCTCTTCTTATTTAAAAATACGCTACTCTTGGAATATCATTCAAAGCACCAGAACATATTTATTTCCACTTTG
Source organism: Schistocerca nitens (assembly GCF_023898315.1). Taxonomy (NCBI): domain Eukaryota; kingdom Metazoa; phylum Arthropoda; class Insecta; order Orthoptera; family Acrididae; genus Schistocerca; species Schistocerca nitens. The sequence goes on from NC_064621.1 coordinate 483,983,327, forward strand.
TACAAAAAACAAACACATTACAAAACAAACACATTACCGGGCACCCAGAATCAGTTAATTACACACTTTCGAACACAATTCATACATAAGTTTTTATCATGGCTGGCTATCCACGTCCAGTCCACGTACTCTCAACAGCAGTTCAACGTCTAATAAACAGTCACTATCTCGAGTCACTACATTTGATTTTTCAACAATACAAAGCTACATTACTCTTTGCAGGTCACGCTGAACACTTTCCAGCGCCGACGAATTATCTCCCTTCCAGTTTCGCCTGCACAAACAATAAATGGGTGCAGTATCCCATGCTCATCCTTACGCCCTGCTTTAAAATAACGCGTGTTCGAAACGGCTGGAACACAAGTGTCTCCAGACTTTCGTAAAATTCTGGGGGCACTACATGGTATAGGCCGCTGATGAATATGACCACCATATTTAATTCTTTCACCACTGAGGGGGCCTTTTTGTATACCTACAGCCTCTTGACAGATTTGCGTCAGTGTCTTTGAGAGAAGTCTCCGAGAGATAAATATATTAGTTTCGCCTACAACAGTCTGTTCCTCCACATGAATTCTAGGGCCTTTCACGCTCCACTGAAATATGTGAGTCATTTTAATGATGAGTTGGTTCTCTTTATTTTCCGACACGATGATATATACAAAAAATCCATAGTGATTTAGTTTTTTTGGTTACATGCTTTCTTCTGACAAAGTTAGTATTTCGTATTATTTTCAAAATGATTCATAAGACCAGTCGGAGGAAACTAGTATCAGGTTGTCAGATTTTCTTGCTCCTTCATTCTTGAGTGGATACACACCTCTCACTTATTTGAACACGATAATGATGCGGATAGTTTACTTAATATGGCAGGGTCGTTCCTGTTATCATAATTGGTTCCGTCACTTCCCATTCGTTGTGCAGACTCAACTACTTTTTTGCGTAGATTCAACTACTTTCTTTGCGTATACACCTTTTTCTTCGTTTCTGATGGAACGGTCTCCTACACTGTAGCTATTTTTGTCGCAGTGTTCTTGTGAGTAGAGCCAAATGAAGTCGTGAATGCCGTTGGCTGTAATACTTCACATGCTCACTACCGTCCGTTCAGGATTCTAGCGCCACTGTCATTACGGTCCGATACTGCACTGTCACCTTCAAAACTGGAGCTTGATCGTATTCAGGATCTGCACCACATAACACCATTGTCCACAAGTTGCCCACCGTTTGCGCTCAAGGACTCCATTAGGATGGTGGGATAGAGTGCACAGAGATAAAAGCTACGCAATAGGCTGCCTGCAGTTATTTCATCTGGTTGAAGGGTGCCAGAGTGGTTGTTTAACGAAAGAAATTGCTCAGAAAATCATTTTGCTCCGAATGTATGTGGGCTTACATTCATGGAAAGCAGTAAATGCAATAAAAAGCTTTATGAAGCTCATGAAGATAATTTTACTGTGAAAGAACTAGAAAACAACCAAAATAAATACTTTTCGAAAGCGAGCACACTTGTGAATTCAAAATCTGTCAGTGGGCTGTATTAAGAGTCGCACTTTAACAGGCTTCGATCTGCCTTAATATGTTGTCCACAATATTGTAGATATGTTTCTCCCCGAGCCTGTCCCACTCACTGACGGCAATCCTCCTGAGGTTATTCGATTAAATAACAACAAACTGAGTGTTTCAACTGGCCTCAAGTATACTCAATAGGGTGTACGTCAGCAGATATGGCAGACCATTGAATTCGGTTGATTCCTGCTTCCCGAACGAAGATGATAACGAGTTGGGCGTGACGTTCTCATGCGCTATCGTCTTGAAAGGGAAACCCATCGCAAAATATTGACTGTAGGGCAAAATATTGACTGTAGGCTTGGACAATAGGTTGGACGATTCTGTCCCTACATTATAAAGCCTCAAATTATTCTCGACAGTGAAGAAAAGTGTCAGAAATCCATACATGGTAACGATCAAAAACGTGACTGACCTATCGTTGCCGAACACAGGGCTGCAATGATACCTGGCAGAATCCGCACTCTGCTACGACAGTCACCAAGAGTCAGATATGCCCTGCACCTGTAGGTGAAAAGAACCCGAAGTCACTGATCCATATTCAATTTCAGGCGTTCTCGTGCCCACCTCAGTCGCTCACCACATTGCTGAGGGTTTGCTCGTACAGGAGACAGAGTACAAAGTGATCGTGTGGGGGTGGCTGCGAACTGTCTGTGCCAACATAGCCCGTTCAGTTGCCTCTAAATATGTAGCGTATAGTTCTGCTGCATTCTCTTCATGAGAATCCATAAGTCAAATGGAAGGGTCATTACGTGTTGTTGACAGTTGGATCACGACTATGTGATCTGTTTTACGCCTCTCGAGAGCGAATGAATGTTGTAATGATGTCGCTGTGGTGGACTCTAATTCAGCGGGCAATCTCGCATTCTGACGACCCTTCCTACCATAAAGTTATAATGCGCGTAATATCAAATCTTGAAGTGAACAGTGAACACTAGCTGTATTGTCCCAGACTCAACAGGGGCACTGTTCCTAAACATCCAAGAAACCTTCGATCCTCCCTGGCACAATGGCCTGATATGTTAACGTAGCGACGCTGGTTTCGCCGACGTACTGTACGTCTCATATACTCATATCTCACCAACAGATGTTTCAACACTGACGTTCGGGGAAAACAGTCAGCACGACACGGTATACAAACTGGAGTACCTAAAGCTAGTATCCTGGGGCCCCTCTTGTTTAATCTCTACATGAACGATCTACCAACTATAGAAAACACGATGGCTGCCACCTACGCGGATGACAATGCCATCCCAGCGCAAGACTGGAAATCATCAAACATCAACTCACGACTAAAGACTGCACTTTGAACTGCCGAACCTTGGTTGGAGCGATGGCGGGTTAAAATAAAAGTCAGCAAGCGCGAGGCAATGCTGTTCACACGTAGACCGAAATAAGTGCACAGGCACCAACAGTGCAAACAAGTAACGCTACACACACGCCCAACATGTCTCCTTGAGAAAGTCAGGTACATCGATGTCTAGCTGGACCGAAAACTAACAAGTGGGGGACCACGTACAGTACGCGGCCAACCGATCACACACGAGGCTCTAACAACTTTACCCAATTCTCAACAGGCAAACTATACTGAATAAGAGGGTGTAAAGGTCCACAAAGTTGCCCGCTGAATTGGAGTGAACCACATCGACGTTATTACAACATTCATTCGCTCTCGAAAGATGCAGAACAGAAGAAATTACCTCGTCGTGATCACCCACTGTCAACAACACGTAATGATCCTTGCATTTGACTTATGGATTCTCACGAGGAGAATGCAGCAGAACTGTACGATACATATTTAGAGGCAACTAAGAGGGTTGTGTTGGCACAGACAGTTCGCAGCCACCCCCACACGATCACTTTGTACTCTTTGTCTCCTGTAAGAGCAAACCCTCAACAATGAGGTGAGCGACTGAGGTGGGCATGAGAACGCCTTAAATTGAATATGGATCAATGACTTCGGGTTCTTTTCACCTACAGGTGCAGGACATATCTGACTCTTGATGATTGTCGTAGCAAGTGAGGATTCTGCCAGGAATCATTGCAGCCCTGTGTTCAGCAATGATAGCTCAGTCAAATTTTTGATCGTGACCACGTACGGATTTATGACACTTTTCTTCACTGTTGAGGGTAATTTGAGGCTTTACAATATAGGGACAGAATCGTCCAACCTATTGTCCAAGCCTACAGTCAATATTTCGCGATGTATACGGACCACACTGATTAGACCGCTGATGACGTACATAGCTCCAGTCAGGGGATATGCAGTTCCAACACGCCTGCGCCACCTGTAGGTCATACAGAACAAGAATCCACTGTCACAAGCAACGCTCCACGATACACACACACACACACACACACACACACACACACACACACACACACACACACCGTGGACATTCACAATGAATATCGCCTAGATACTTTGTAGGAGATATTAAAAAAAACTCGCCACATGCTATACGTTGACTCCAGACACTCGAGCAACCCCTTCATCTCGAATCTGGGAAACTACGACCGCAATCGTAAGTGGAAGCACAATCGTCCAAATACACTCCTTATTAGGACACATAACCACCTATGGCAAGCCAAGGCACACAAACAGCGCAAGTAATGGCGAACCCCAGCATCACAGCGTAGCTGACTTGCACCGCCTGATTAATCACACAGCCGCTCAACCGGCCACAGCAGGGAAGCCAAATCTTGCTTACTAAACGCAGACAGACCCCACACAACCGCCTACAAAGTGTGATCGAATCTGTGACCAATGGGACACTAATATGACGTCTATCGCTTTTACAGGTAAGCGGACGCTGCAGCTGGCCCAGGAGACATCATTGATGCCCAACCCAGCAGTATCTCACCTCAATTCTTATTGACACTCTTATGGCGAACCCAACCTATGACACTAGTACCGAGTACTGCACGATATCCAGGCACTAACTAACCTTACCCTTCCATGATCTGCGCAGATAGAAAGAACAACCGCTAATGCACATACTACCCGTCAAGGCTGTCGCAGACGTTTTTTCCTTTGGCACTCTTTTCCTTTTGCCCTTAAACCCGCTACTATTCATCACTTTTCGTCCACTTTTCCTTCTGCCCTTAAACCCCCTACTATACATCGCTCTTCGTCCACTTTCCCCTCTGCCCTTGAACCCGCTACTATTCACCGCTCTTCGTCCACTTTTCCCTCTGCCCTTAAACCCGCTACTATTCATTGCTCTTCGTCCACTTTTCCCTCTGCCTTTAAACCCGCTACTATTCATCACTCTTTGTCCACTTTTCCCTCTGCCTTTAAACCCGCTACTATTCATCACTCTTTGTCCACTTTTCCCTCTGCCCTTAAACCCACTACTATTTATCGCTCTTCGTCCACTTTTCCCTCTGCCCTTAAACCCACTACTATTTATCGCTCTTCGTCCACTTTTCCCTCTGCCCTTAAACCCGCTGCTATTCATCGCTCTTCGTCCACTTTTCCCTCTGCCCTTAAACCCGCTACTATTCATCGCTCTTCGTCCACTTTTCCCTCTGCCTTTAAACCCGCTACTGTTCATCGCTTTTCATCCACTTCTGCCACCCCCATGGGCCTGTGTTAGTGGGTAATCCTACCCAGAAGCATAGGGAACATCAGGCACCACATCCTGCGGTGTGGGCCTGGAGGGGCTGTACCCTTTAAAAGGTCGCTCTACTGATCTGTAGTTAGAATTCAGTATTATTTCCATCTCCATTATACAAGGTGGCTATAGATAAACTTTCGCTACTTGAGCTAGTGTAGACAGAGAATTACTTACTGTTCTACAATATTGTATAACAAAAGCAAACTGGTGCTCTTCATTTATTTGTTTCATGACTTGCCGTTAGGCGCTGATACTCCTACGACGACGCAGAGTTGAAACTAGAGTTGTAAAACTACCGTAGGCTACCATAGACTACGATACGTAACCGTAGGCTACGGTAGTTCTCCTAGTAGCCTTGGTTAGCTAAGATCATAACCGCGTTACCTGTACTTAAGGTGTGTTACCGACCTATCGGGCGTTACCTCATCTCGAACGCTTTTTTTTGCCTTTGCCGTCGGTGTCTTACGAAACTCTCCCAGAAACCGGAAGCAGTGAACCATCTAGAAGCTGTTTGACGATATGTAAATGGCAGTGTAACCTACGGAACATTATTATTCTACACAATCATCCTCCAGTCTGTTGCTTAAGAACAAATAGCATTTATAGGAAAATTGAAATTGACGAAGTTTAGTTCAGGTTTCATACGGAAATGAAACTACAGGGTTATCAACAAAAAGTCAAATAGGGGTAATGCAGGAGTAGGTTTAGTAATGAATAGGAAAATAGGAATGCGGGTAAGCTACTACAAACAGCATAGTGAACGCATTATTGTGGCCAAGATAGATACGAAGCCCACACCTACTACAGTAGTACAAGTTTATATGCCAACTAGCTCTGCAGATGACGAAGAAATTGAAGAAATGTATGATGAAATAAAAGAAATTATTCAGATAGTGAAGGGAGACGAAAATTTAATAGTCATGGGTGACTGGAATTCGAGTGTAGGAAAAGGGAGAGAAGGAAACGTAGTAGGTGAATATGGATTGGGGCTAAGAAATGAAAGAGGAAGCCGTCTGGTAGAATTTTGCACAGAGCACAACTTAATCATAGCTAACACTTGGTTTAAGAATCACGATAGAAGGTTGTATACATGGAAGAACCCTGGAGATACTAAAAGGTATCAGATAGATTATACGAGTATAATGGTAAGACAGAGATTTAGGAACCAGGTTTTAAACTGTAAGACATTTCCAGGGGCAGATGTGGACTCTGCCCTCAATCTATTGGTTATGACCTGTAGATTAAAACTGAAGAAACTGCAAAAACGTGGGAATTTAAGGAGATTGGACCTGGATAAACTGAAAGAACCAGAGGTTGTACAGAGTTTCAGGGAGAGCATAAGGAACAATTGACAGGAATGGGGGAAAGAAATACAGTAGAAGAGGAATGGGTAGCTTTGAGGGATGAAGTAGTGAAGACAGCAGAGGATGAAATAGGTAAAAAGACGAGGGCACGTAGAAATCCTTGGGTAACAGAAGAAATATTGAATTTAATTGATGAAAGGAGAAAATATAAAAATGCAGTAAATGAAGCAGGCAAAAAGGAATACAGACGTCTCAAAAATGAGATCGACAGGAAGTGCAAAATGGCTAAGCAGGGATGGCTAGAGGACAAATGTAAGGATGTAGAGGCTTTTGTCACTAGGGGTAAGATAGATACTGCCTACAGGAAAATTAAAGAGACCTTTGGAGATAAGAGAACCACTTGTATGAACATCAAGAGCTCAGATGGAAACCCAGTTCTAAGCAAAGAAGGGAAAGCAGAAAGGTGGAAGGAGTATATAGAGGGTCTATACAAGGGCGATGTACTTGAGGACAATATTATGGAAATGGAAGAGGATGTAGATGAAGATGAAATGGGAGATACGATACTGCGTGAAGAGTTTGACAGAGCACTGAAAGACCTGAGTCGAAACAAGGCCCCCGGAGTAGACAACATTCCATTGGAACTACTGACGGCCTTGGGAGAGACAGTCCTGACAAAACTCTACCATCTGGTGAGCAAGATGTATGAAACAGGTGAAATACCCTCAGACTTCAAGAAGAATATAATAATTCCAATCCCAAAGAAAGCAGGTGTTGACAGATGTGAAAATTACCGAACTATCAGTTTAATAAGCCACAGCTGTAAAATACTAACACGAATTCTTTACAGACGAATGGAAAAACTAGTAGAAGCCGGCCTCGGGGAAGATCAGTTTGGATTCCGTAGAAATACTGGAACACGTGAGGCAATACTGACTCTACGACTTACCTTAGAAGAAAGATTAAGGAAAGGCAAACCTACGTTTCTAACATTTGAAGACTTAGAGAAAGCTTTTGACAATGTTGACTGGAATACTCTCTTTCAAATTCTAAAGGTGGCAGGGGTAAAATACAGGGAGCGAAAGGCTATTTACAATTTGTACAGAAACCAGATGGCAGTTGTAAGAGTCGAGGGGCATGAAAGGGAAGCAGCGGTTGGGAAGGGAGTAAGACAGGGTTGTAGCCTCTCCCCGATGTTATTCAATCTGTATATTGACAGTAAAGGAAACAAAAGAAAAATTCGGAGTAGGTATTAAAATCCATGGAGAAGAAATAAAAACTTTGAGGTTCGCTGATGACATTGTAATTCTGTCAGAGACAGCAAAGGACTTGGAAGAGCAGTTGAACGGAATGGATGGTGTCTTGAAGGGAGGATATAAGATGAACATCAACAAAAGCAAAACGAGGATAATGGAATGTAGTCGAATTAAGTCGGGTGATGTTGAGGGTATTAGATTAGGAAATGAGACACTTAAAGTAGCAAAGGAGTTTTGCTATTTGGGGATCAAAATAACCGATGATGGTCGAAGTAGAGAGGATATAAAATGTAGACTGGCAATGGCAAGGAAAGCGTTTCTGAAGAAGAGAAATTTGTTAACATCGAGTATAGATTTAAGTGTCAGGAAGTCATTTCTGAAAGTATTTGTATGGAGTGTAGCCATGTATGGAAGTGAAACATGGACGGTAAATAGTTTGGACAAGAAGAGAATAGAAGCTTTCGAAATGTGGTGCTACAGAAGAATGCTGAAGATAAGGTGGGTAGATCACATAACTAATGAGGAGGTACTGAACAGGATTGGGGAGAAGAGGAGTTTGTGGCACAACTTGACTAGAAGAAGGGATCGGTTGGTAGGACATGTTCTGAGGCATCAAGGGATCACCAATTTAGTATTGGAGGGCATCGTGGAGGGTAAAAATCGTAGGGGGAGACCAAGAGATGAATACACTAAGCAGATTCAGAAGGATGTAGGTTGCAGTAGGTACTGGGAGATGAAGAAGCTTGCACAGGATTGAGTAGCATGGAGAGCTGCATCAAACAAGTCTCAGGACTGAAGACAACAACAACAACAACAACATGAAACGGAGGGATATTGTAGTGAAAACAAAAAAGGCAATACAGATTTATCATATAGCGCTAGAAAACGCAATTTCCTCAAAAAATGGAAAAATTAAAAAAAACAGCAAAACAAAAACATATCAAGCATCGCTTCACTACTTCGTCGGGCTTATATAAAACATGTTTCTTTTATTCATAAATTACTTTTGCACTTATCGATAGTAACAGGAAACTCTTGCCTTTGAAGATGAAGAACATACTGTCGAGTACAAAGTAACAACAATAATTATATAGATTTTTTAAATGTTTGTGCATGTATCCTGTACTTGCATCAAAAACAAGCTTTGGTTACATAAAAGCGCAGAAGCCACGTGATCAACTAATTTTTATTACTCATAAACTACATGTAAAATGCAGTGCATACTTTGTAAGGATATAAAACTCAATGGACAAAAACAGAACTATTTGTGGTTCTAATTATGTGCGAAACAGACAAACAAAAAACAATGAAGTGTCGAATGCAAGTTTCTCTCTCACACATTCAATTGTGTTTCTTTCTCTACCAATGTTTCCAGTACTACCGGTAATTCTGCGATTTACTACCTATTTACGGAGTGTATTAAAACAATCGAAGCGTATTTCTGGTGGAGCACCGTATTCCTTTAAAGCGGCGATACTTGCGAAGGACACAGGGCCATTTTTGTCGTTTCGTTATTACAGCTTTACGAGTAAAGCTCTGTTCACGTCGTCCAGACCCATGTTGACTGTCTGCAACTGTAATATATATTGATGCTTTTGTATCACATAGAGTTGCGTTCTACCAAAACTACGGTTCGGTAGTTTTAGTACACTCCGTAAATGAGGTGGTAAATCGTAGAATTACCGGTAGTACTGGTAGCACTGGTAGAGAAAGAAACATAATTGAATGTGTGAGTGAGAAACTTGCATTCGACACTTTATTGTTTTTTGTTTGTCTGTTTCGCACATAATTAGAACCACAAATAGTTCTGTTTTTGTCCACTGTGTTTTATATCCTTACAAAGTATGCACTGCATTTTACATGTAGTTTATGAGTAATAACAATTAGTTGATCACGTAAATTCTGCGCTTTTATGTAACGAAAGCTTACTTTTGATGCAAGTACAGTTTAGATGCACAAACATTCAAAAAAATCTATATAATGATTGTTGTTACTTTGTGCTCGACAGAATGTTCTTCATCTTCAAAGGCAAGAGTTTCCTGTTACTATTGAGAAGTGCAAAAATAGTTTATGAATAATGTTTTATATAAGCTCGACGAAGTATTGAAGCGATTGTTTTTGTTTTGCTGTTCTCTTTTCTTAATTTTACCCTTTTTTGAGAAAATTGGGTTTTCTAGTGCTATATGATAAATGTTGAAGAACATAATCTGGAAGTTCGAATAAACTGGCGATTTGCGAATATTTCCAGGGTGAACCGACGACCAATTGCGCCAGAAACTGTTAAAGTTACTGTTGTCATGTCTGCCAATGCTGGACACAGTGTGCGATTTTCAAGCAGTGCAAGAGTTGTCACGATGGCTGAACTTTCCATGGTCCATCGTTCGCAAAGTGCTGCGAACAATTGTGGTATGGTATCCATACAAACTTCTCATGCAAATGGTTGTCGTATTGGTCAACATTTGTAACCTGGAATGTAAACTTGGTACACAAGTAAAAAATGTTACTCTCTCATGTGAAAATTAAAATGTGTTAATTTCAGTGGTTCGTCGGTTACTTCTTTTACGGATGTCCTTACAAATGTTTCCATAAAGATTCATTTCCTACGGTCACTTTTCCTGGAGGGCACTCTCAATTAGCAAAAGTTTAATTGTAACCACCCTGTATATTCGGCTGTACGTAGCGATTGAGAAGGTGGTTTCTGATCAAGCAAACACAAACTATGCAATTCACAAGGTTGGTGCAAAACCTTTCCTGAGCAGTTTATGTTCAATGGAATGCACTCTATTGGCAGCCAGTATTTAGTGTCCCGGCCTTGAGAGCGACTCCCAAAGGCCGTTGCAGCTCATGGACGCCAGTCGAGGCACTCGAGGCGATCGTTGTCCTGTGGGACGCACCCAGCATCGAGTGTGAAGCAGAACTGGGAATCTCCGCCACGGTCGGGTGCTCCGGGCCACTTGCTATCAGTGCATGCTTGCGGAACGTCTCACTAATGGACGTCTACCGCTGTTCTCGCTGTGAGCTACGACTTCCTATGTGGTCGCTAACTGGTATATATGTATGTGTTCTCTCTGATGACTATCTTCTTCCAGGTATTGAACTGGACGTTGATTGGCCCTCCTGTTACCTTCTCTTCGACGTACGCATTCTAGTGAATCTTCAAGTGAGCAAAAACAGGTCTCTCAAATTCAGACGGAATATCACGCAACTGAAATACTAATCCGGACATAATCTGCCTTTTCTCAAAGATGCACTAAAGTGTGTCATCGCATGTGTCAGAGGTGTAGGGTTTCCCGTTGCAAGGTGTGCCTAATATAGCTAATGCTGATTTTTTTGGCATGAAATACTTTACTGTGTGATACAAAGATTCGATTTTATAAAGAACAATAGCTGAGATACAAATTAAGTTCTATTCTTTTATTATAACTTCTACTGTTGTTGGAGTTTGGCTGCGAATAGCAATTATAGAAAGACTCCCAAAGCATCGATTTTTCAAAAAATAAAAATATTGCAAACTTTAATTATTCAAGATGACAGAGATATAATTGAATTCAGGAAATGACATGGAATAATGTATTACACAAATAAATATATGTGGAAAGAGGTCTATATTCACTGAGAATTAATTACAGCATTAAAATAAAGTGATAAAACTAGAATGTCTATAGGCATAAGAATCTTTACGCGAAAGTAAGAATGCGGAAATTTTATGGATTTAAAAGAAAGAGAAGATTCGAATAAAAAGATTTGGACAACCAAAAGAAAATAATGAATTCAAAAAGACTAAGAGTTAACAAGAGTATCAAGAATTGTGCACTTCGATATAACCCTGTTTTGACTAAAGAGACAATTCTGTGTGTGTCACTGATCGTAATGAATAGTTTTAAGAAAACATCACTTTAGTTTGTATTAACAATCCGACATAATCCGAGGAAGATAAAAAGTGACAGTTATAGTATTGGGAAAAATTAAAACTATATCTCAGGGCCGTAACCAGAGGAAAGAACCAAAAAATAGGAGAGAATGACTCTTAGAATGAAGTAATATTATTAGAGTCGGAAGTTGTAATACAAGCGGATCGTTATGTAGCAGGAAGGACAAAAGGTTTAATAATAATACTTATAAGGGAATTACGGGGAAAAGAATATAAAATAAAATACGATAAAAGTTTAACTGTTAACTTTCTATTAACTTTTACTGATAATACTGTCAATTTTGTGATTTTATTAACTCCAACTTCGGAGTAGAACTTACTCACTTGTATGTACCCTCTGTGACGTGGTGAAGATTATAGAGTTGTGAGTGTCGGTTTCCAGTGGTTCAAGAGACGTGAAAATCTTATAAATCGAATGAAACAGAACACATGAGGACGATAGTACTGAAGGAATATTGCAGTTGTACTCTATATATGGTGTCACGTAAATGTACATCAGATAGTTATCGTTTCATTCTGGAGCAAATTTATCTTTGAGTGAAGAGTAAAGAAGACATAAAGAGAAATACAATTAATATATTGTTGTATAAATTGTTCAAATGGCTCTGAGCACTATACGACTTAACTTCTGAGGTCATCAGTCCCCTAGAACGTAGAACTACTTAAACCTAACTAACCTAAGGACATCACACACATCCATGCCCGAGGCAGGATTCGAACCTTCGACCGTAGGGGTCGCGCGGTTCCAGACTGTAGCGCCTAGAACCGCTCGGCGACTCCGGCCGGCTATATTGTTGTACAGCACAGTTTAATTGGCATCGTTTACTAACAAACATCTACATTTTTTGTAAGTTAAATCTCCTTATTTTACAAAACAGTTTGAGCATTACAGCAATCAGTGGCACTGAAAAAATTATAGCTCAGCAAATCGCCTGAGTGTCTTAATTTGGGAGTATCTGTTATGAGAAACACCTTAAGAAAGCAGTTGTCGTGAGCAGAGAAACAATTTAAAACTTGAGAATGAGATTTTCACTCTGCAGCGGAGTGTGCGCTGATAGGAAACTTCCTGGCAGATTAAAACTGTGTACCGGACCGAGACTCGAACTCGAGACCTTTGCCTTTGGCGGGCAAGTGCTCTGCCGTCTGTGCTACCCAAGCACGACTCACGCCCCGTCCCCACAGCTTTGCTTCTGCCAGTATCTCGTCTCCTACCTTCCAAACTTCACAGAATCTCTCCTGCGAAACTTATGGAACTAGCACTCCTGGAAGAATGGATATTGCGGAGACATGGCTTAGCCACAGCATGAGGGATGTTTCCAGAATGAGATTTTCACTCTGCAGCGGAGTGTGCGCTGATATGAAACTTCCTGGCCGATTAAAACTAGTCCCGAGTTCGAGTCTCTGTCCGGCACACAGTTTTAATCTGCCAGGAAGTTTCATATCAGCGCACACTCCGCTGCAGAGTGAAAATCTCATTCTGGAAACATCCCCCATGCTGTGGCTAAGCCATGTCTCCGCAATATCCATTCTTCCAGGAGTGCTAGTTCTATAAGGTTCGCAGGAGAGCTTCTGTGAAGTCTGGAAGGTAGGAGACGAGATACTGGCAGAAGTAAAGCTGTGGGGAGGGGCTGTGAGTCGTGCCTGGGTAGCACAGATGGCAGAGCACTTGCCCGTGAAAGGCAAAGGTCCCGAGTTCGAGTCTCGGTCCAGCTTACAGTTTGAATAATCTGCCAGGAAGTTTCAATTTAAAACTTCTTCACAGAATCCTCTAAAATTTAACAAAATTACAACGTTTGATAAAAGGCAATATCCTGACTGACTGACTCATCAACGCCCAGTCCAGACCGCTAGGCAAACAAGCATTTTTCGAAATTCCAACCATATGGAGGTTAAATAATGCATGAAGGTTTTTTAAAAAATGTCGCTATTAAGGCAATTTTCAAACTAGACCTACGAAAATTAGTATTTGGTTTCTTGGTCAGAAATAAAGAAATACGGGTTTCAGCATTTTTGGAAATTTAACGATAAGGGGGTGAAATAGTGGGTGAAAGCTTTTTTTGAAAATATATAATTAATAATGAACTACTTAAGTATTTTCAAAGCTACATCTATGAACATTGATATTTGACTTGTTTTAGAAACGTACGTCCTCAGTTATTTGCTGGATATATTCTAATCTCTGGCTTCGTCTACAGTTTTTGCCCTCTACAGCTCCCTCTAGTACAATGGAAGTCATTCCCTGATGTCTCAACAAATGTCCTATCATTCTGCTCCTTCTCCTCGTCAGTGTTTTCCACATATTCCTTTCCTCTCCGATTCTGAGCAGAACCTCCTCATTCCTTAACTTACCAGTTCACCTAATTTTCAACATTCTTCTGTAGCACCACATCTCAAATGCTTCGATTCACTTCTGTTCCTGTTTTCCCACAGTCCATGTTTCACTACCATGTAATGCTGTGCTCCAAACGCACATTCTCAAACTTTTTCCTCAAATTAAGGCCTATGTTTGATACTAGTAGACTCCTCTTGACCAGGAACACCCTTTTTGCCAGTACTAACCCGCTTGGGATGTCCTCCTTGCTCCGTCCGTCATTGGTCATTTTGCTGCATAGGTAGCAGAGTTCCTTAATTTCATGTACTTCGTGGTCATCAATCCTGAAGTTAAGTTTCTCACTATTTTCATTTTTGCTACTTTCCGTTATTTTCATCTTTCTTCGATTTACTGTTAGTCCATATTCTTTACTTATGAAATTGTTCATTCCATTCAGGAGACCATGCAATTCTTCTTCACTGTCACTCAGGATAGTAATGTCATCAGCGAATCTCATCATTGATATGAAAACCTGGAATATTAATTCCACTCCTGAACCTCCCCCCAGGGGATCCACAACTCTTTTGTGGATACGTGCGTAGCGAGCACGGGACCCCGAGCTGATGTGGCCTTCCTTCCTTTCCGGGCTGCATACCTTCCCTTTCCGCATCCTTCCCCATCCCCCATCTTTGCCTCCCCCCCTCACCTCTGGCTCTTTCCTTCCCTTTCTCCCCCTCTGGGGGTATGGTTTGTGCCTACGTCCAGAGATGGACGCTTGTAAATGTACCACATTCTTCGCCTTCCTTGCTTGTAAGTCTTCATCCTTCCTTTGTCCTTCTCTTTTCCTTACCTCTTCTCTCTACCCTTTTCTCCGCTGCGGCGTTTGAGACCTCTCTTCTTTCCTTTCCCTTTCTCTTTCTTCCTCCCTGTGCGTGTCTGAAGGCCGACCCACGCACTTCCATGCGTAGCCGGTGACGGGGTAACGCGTAATTCCCCGCCCCGGGTAGACGGGTAGGACACGTACGTACCCCCTGGTAACGGCCAGGCCCAGGGAGGGGTGATTACCCGAGCTGATACCTTCCGAAAGTGCCGATTGGTCCCTCCGTCCGTTTGTCGGGAGGTGTGACTTGAGGTGTGAACAATCACCTAAGGCGGGAGTGCCCTCAGAGAGGGCCCCCACAAGGGAGGAGCGCGCCATCGGAGACGCCGGTAATCATGGGGGATTCTTCCGCAATGGTTTCCTCACCTTCCACTATGTCTGCTCACAAACGTAAGTTCACTGAATCTCAGCCACAGACAGTTCTTCCATCTTTGCCACAGTTCCTTGTTGTTTCTCGGTCTGACGAAGGTCACGACTTCTCCACGGTCAACCCTTTCATTATTCAGAAAGGTGTCGACGCAATTGCGGGTCCTGTAAAGTCTTATTCCAGATTACGGAATGGCACCCAGTTGTTAGAAACAGTCAGTGCCCTCCAGGCACAAAAATTGCTGCGTACCTCACTACTACACACTTTCCCTGTCCGGGTGGAACCGCACCGTACCTTAAATTCCTCGCGTGGAGTCGTTTATACACGCTCCCTCGATGGACTGTCTGACGAAGAAATTCAGCACTACCTGTCTGACCAGGGCGTAACGGCTGTTCATAGGGTTATGAAAAGGGTTGACACGAACATCATTCCAACCCGCACTGTCTTCTTGACATTTGACAAAGTTCACCTCCCATCGAAAATCAAAGCAGGCTATGAGATAATTTCCGTTCGCCCTTACGTCCCAAACCCTACGCGTTGCTATCGGTGTCAGCGGTTCAATCACACCAGCCAGTCCTGTTCCATACCGGCCAAATGTGTTACGTGTGGCAGGGATGCCCATGAGGGTGCTTGTCCACCTCCATCCCCTCGCTGCATCAACTGTGTGGGAGACCACGCTGCTTCCTCTCGAGATTGTCCCGTTTTTAAGGACGAAAAGCTCATCCAGGAAATTAGAGTAAAGGAAAAGGTGTCGACCTTAGCTGCTCGAAAATTATTCGCCAGTCGACAGCCCACCGTGCCTCAGAAAGGAAAATACAGCACTGTCCTTGCTTCTCCTCGGCCAACAAAGGAGGCGGCCACGCAGACTTGCAACCTCACCTTTAGTGCCACGGTCGTCAGATCGGCCAGCGCAAAGATCGCCCGTTCAACCTCACCACTTTCGCCTGCCCACTCTCTGGCTCACCCTTCGTCGAGTTCTGCTAAATCTCGAGCCCAAAAGTCAGACACCAAGACTTCGAAAAATGAGCATACTCGTGAAGAGTTTTTACGTACGGCAATTTCCCAACCATCGGTTCCTCCTTCCTCTAAACATCATACTTCCAAGAAGGCTACAAAGAAACCCAGTTCCTCTCCTTCTCCGCCAAGGCGTGTCCCATCTACAGCACCACCTGGCGGAAATCGCCCTCGGCCGTCTTCTGTGTCGCCGAGGCGCACTGCTGGCGGCCGATCAACCGGCCGGTCGCTGGTGGCAGGAGCTGCTCCTGACCAACCTATGGATCAGGATCTTCTGCCTTCGGCTGAATGCCATTCCATGCTGTCGGTCGCAAGCACAGAGCAGTCGTTGAGTTGACAGCGACCTTGGTCACATTCCTCCATTTTCTGTTCACCCTATGACCATTATCCACTGGAATATCCGCGGTATTCGAGCCAATCTGGATGAATTGTCGATCCTCTTACAATCCTACTCGCCGGTCATCTTCTGTCTTCAGGAAACAAAGCTGCGTCCCCATGACCGCTTTGTTCTCCCTCATTTTCAGTCCGTCCGATATGATCTCCCCTCTGTTGAAGGCACTCCAGCACATGGAGGACTCATGATTCTTCTCCATGAAACTCTCCATTATCACCCAATCCATTTAAACACTTCCTTCCAAGCTGTCGCCGTCCGTCTTTCCCTTTCCGGACACACGTTCTCTCTTTGTACTGTATACATTCCATCGTCCACACCAATGGCACGAGCTGATTTCCTTCATCTTCTTGGTCAGCTTCCACCCCCATATTTGCTGGTTGGGGACTTCAATGCCCACCACCCGCTTTGGGGATCTCCACATCCTTGTCCACGTGGCTCACTGTTGCTAGACGTCTTCCACCAAGCAGATCTAGTTTGCCTCAACACTGGGGTCCCTACATTTTTGTCTGCCTCCACGACAAATTTATCTCATTTGGACCTTGCGGTCGGTACTGTTCCGCTAGCTCGGCGCTTCGAATGGTTCGCCCTTGATGATACACATTCGAGTGACCACTTTCCATGTGTCCTTAAACTGCAGCCTCAACTGCCCTACATGCGCCCGCGACGCTGGAAGTTTGCCCAAGCCGATTGGACACTTTTTTCGTCTCTAGCGACATTTGATGACCGTCACTTTCCCAGCGTCAACGATGAGGTCACACATATTACCGACGTTATTCTTACAGCTGCGGAACATTCAATACCACGCACCTCCGAATTGTCCCGGCGCCCCCCAGTTCCTTGGTGGAACGAGGCATGCCGTGCACTACGTGAGCGGCGACGTGCTCTCCGGTTTTTCCGCCACCATCCTACTTTGGCCAACTGTATCCGCTATAAGCAGCTCCGAGCGCGATGCCGTCGTGTCATCCGCGATAGCAAGAAGGCAAGCTGGAAATTCTTTATTAGCTCATTTAACACCTTCACTCCCTCCTCTGAAGTTTGGAGTCGGCTTCGACGGTTCTCAGGCGAGCCTAGTTTCTCCCCGGTCTCTGAGCTCACTGTCGCGCAGGACACATTAGTGGACCCCGTCGCAATTTCTAACTCGTTGGGTCAGCACTTTGCTGAGATTTCGAGCTCTTCAAATTACCCGCCAGCGTTTCTCCCGAAGAAACGTGCAGCGGAAGTGCGACCTCTTGCTTTCTCCTCTCAAAATCGCGAAAGCTACAATACTGTTTTCTCCTTGCGGGAACTCCAACATGCACTCTCTTCTTCTCGCTCCTCCGCCCCAGGACCGGATGGTATCCACGTCCAAATGTTGCTGCATTTATCAACCCATAGTCTGCGTTACCTCCTTCGCCTTTATAATCGAATTTGGACCGACAGTACTTTTCCCAGACGATGGCGGGAAGCTATCGTCGTTCCTGTTCCGAAACCTGGAAAGGACAAACATCTCCCCTCTAGCTATCGCCCCATTTCTCTCACGAGTAGTGTCTGTAAGGTTTTGGAGCGTATGGTGAATTACCGTTTAGCGTGGTGGCTGGAATCCCGCAGTCTTTTAACACCTGCCCAATGCGGATTCCGAAAGCATCGTTCTGCAGTTGACCATCTTGTTGCTCTCTCCACTTATATCATGAACAATTTTCTCCGGAAACGCCAAACAGTAGCAATATTTTTTGATCTGGAGAGAGCATACGATACCTGTTGGAGGACAGGCATCCTCCGCACACTGTTCTCTTGGGGCTTTCGAGGCCGGCTGCCCCTTTTTCTTCGCGAATTTATGGCAGAGCGCACATTTAGGGTGCGGGTGAACACTACTCTCTCCCGCACTTTCTCCCAAGAAAACGGGGTACCCCAGGGCTCCATGCTGAGTGTTGTACTGTTTGCCATTGCCATAAATCCTTCGTGATGTCTCGGACTCCCTCTTTGTGGACGATTTTGCGATCTACTACAGATCTCAACGGACCACCCTTCTTGAACGACGTCTTCAAGGATGTCTCGATCGCCTCCACTCTTGGAGCATCGAAACCGGCTTCCGTTTTTCTCCCAGTAAGACCGTTTGTGTTAATTTTTGGCGACGTAAGGAGTTCCTTCCGCCCTCCTTACATCTAGGTCCTGTCAACCTTCCGTTTTCCAACGTCGCTAAATTCTTGGGTCTTATGTTTGACAGAAAACTGTGCTGGTCCTCCCACGTTTCCTATCTTTCGGCTCGCTGTCTGCGATCCCTTAACACCCTCCGTGTCCTGAATGGTACCTCCTGGGGAGCGGACCGAGTGGTTCTTCTCCGCCTCTATCGCGCCTTAGTGCGCTCGAAATTGGACTATGGAAGCATAGACTACTTCTCTGCTCGGCCGTCTATTCTTCGGCGTCTCGACTCTATCCGCCACCGTGGATTACGTTTAGTGTCTGGAGCTTTTTACACCAGCCCTGTGGAAAGCCTTTATGCTGAGACTGCTGAACCTCCGCTGTCCAATCGGCGAGCAGTCCTTCTGAGTCGTTATGCTAGCCATCTGTCTTCCATGCCTGCTAATCCAGCCCATGACCTTTTCTTCGACGCCTCCTTTGATGTAGGGTATGCAGGCCGCCCCTCCTCCCTACTACCACCGGGAGTCCGCTTCCGTCAACTACTCCATTCTCTTTCCTTCCGCTTTCCTAAAACCTTCTTGACAACTTGGGGTACAGCACCGCCTTGGCTCCGTCCCCGGATCTGCCTGCTCCGTGACCTTTGTCGATTTCCCAAGGATGTTACCCCTTCACTTGTTTATCGTCGGGCATTTGCTGCTCTATGTGCACAAATGACGGACGCCACATTTATTTACACCGACGGCTCGAAAACATGGTTAGGTGTAGGGAGTGCCTATATTGTTGGCAACACCCCAAATCACTTTCGGCTTCCCGACCAGTGTTCGGTTTATACTGCGGAGCTTTACGCTGTTCTCCAGGCTGTCCACTACATCCGCCACCATCAGCGGATACAGTACGTTATCTGCTCAGATTCTCTCAGCTCTCTCCTCAGTCTCCACGCTCTTTATCCTGTGCACCCTCTGGTCCACCGGATTCAGGACTGTCTGCGCTTGCTCCACCTGGGGGGCGTCTCGGTGGCGTTCCTCTGGCTCCCGGGACACGTTGGTATCTGTGGAAATGAGGCGGCCGATATTGCAGCCAAGGCTGCAGTCTCCCTTCCTCGGCCAGCTATTCAATCGCTTCCCTTCGCCGATCTACGGAGCGTTCTATGTCGACGTGTTGTCCATTTGTGGCACACGCATTGGTCGACACTTACCCATAATAAATTGCGGGACGTGAAAGCTCTTCCTTGTGCTTGGACCTCTTCCTCCCGACCGCGTCGTCGGGAGGAGGTAATTTTAACTAGACTCCGGATAGGGCACTGTCTTTTTAGCCATCGACATCTTTTAAGCGGCGATCCTCCCCCACTCTGTCCCCACTGCTCTCAGCTGTGGACGGTAAGACACCTTTTAATTGAGTGCCCCTATTTTAATCCGTTACGCTCCCGTCTACAGCTATCGCCTGATATATCGTCGATTTTAGCAGATGACACGCGCTCCGCCGACCGCGTTCTCAAGTTTATTAGTGCCAGTGAAATGACGTCAGTCATTTGAAGCTTTTTTTGGGGACAACGAACCCCTTTCTGTAGTGGATTTTTAAGCCTTCCTTCTGCTTTTAGTTTCTCCAATTTTATGACTTTCGTTTTCATTGCTGCTGGTTTTAAATTCCGGTTTTTTACTGTTTCCTAAGTCACGGACCGGGCGCTAATGACCATAGAAGTTTTGCGCCCCAAACCCAAAACAAAAACTCCTGAACCTTTCTTTTATTTCCCTCATGTTTCTTCGATGTACAGATTGAACAGTAGGGGCTAAAGACTACATCTCTGCTTTACGGCCTTTTTAATACGAGCACTTCGCTCCTGGTCGTCCAATCTTATTATTCCCTCTTGGCTCTTGTACATATTGTATATTGCCCTTCTCTCCTTATAGCTTACCCTTGCTTTTCTCAGAAGTTCGAAGAACTTGCACCTTTTTCATTGTCCAACGCTTTTCCAGGTCGACAAATCCTATGAACGCGTCTCGGTTACAAATTTTAAAAATGGTGTGTTTCAATGTTTTTCGAAATTGAACCCCTAGGGGGATGAAATAGGAGTCGAAAATTGTAAAGAAAATATTTAGTTACATTAAAACATTTTAAGGCTAAATTTATGAAAACTGATATTTCATTTCTCGATTAGATAAAAGTGTAGTGGACTGTTAAGGCAGCCAGTCCACAGTGAAGTAGCCGAAAGGGCACGCGTCAACTCACGCCGTCTGGCGTTAAGTCTGGAACAGGATTCGTAATGAATGTGATAAAGAAAAGAACGTAGCTACTAGAACACTTAACTTTTATATTGTCCTTTGGTATACAGCATTCTTGATGATACAAGTGAGACTATCTTGAGATACATGCAATGGTACAAATGGCGCCTTGCTAGGTCGTAGCCATGGACTTAGCTGAAGGCTATTCTAACTGTCTCTCGGCAAATGAGAGAAAGGCTTCGTACGTGTAGTCGCTAGCAATGTCGTCCGTACAACTGGGGCGAGTGCTAGTCCGTATCTCGAGACCTGCCGTGTGGTGGCGCTCGGTCTGCGATCACTGCCAGTGGCGACACGCGGGTCCGACCTGTACTAATGGACCGCGGCCGATTTAAGCTACCACCTAGCAAGTGTGGTGTCTGGCGGTGACACCACAAAAAGAAAGATTTTTTAGGGGATGAAAGCTGCTATGAAAATATCTCCACAAGAACGCAAAAATCATTGTTAACAAAACTTGGACTCCAGCTACCAAAACGACTTTTTGCTCGGAAATGCATTTGGGAAAGCCCAAGCTTAGGTGTTACAATTTGTGAACAATACAATAATTCGATTAAATAAAAAAACAAGAAAACTAAAATCTCTGCGATCCATACAGTCTACACGAGAGAAGCAGCGGGCGCAAAGCTAATGTTGTGATATAGCTGAAACCTGAAGACACTTAAATTTCATTGGAGAAGAAGGTCGCTGCAATCGTGGCCGAAACGTTGGTTTTTCTCCAGCAGCAGTAGTTTTTACATTATGACGCGGTACCAAACCCAGAAAACTTTTATGTCGAAGAAGAAAGTGATTAGTAGTTACATCGAGTGGCACCTTTCCCAGTTGTTGTTACGGATTTGTCACGGACAGCTGCCTTAACAAAATCAGCATATATTAGCACAAAGCGCTGAGAGACAATGTGGGAATAATGCACTCCACATTAAGGAACGCACTGTTAGTTTTAGAATACGGGCTTCCAACTTCCGTGTGGCGGCGGTACCTCTATGCCTATTTTCCATCCATAAGAGATGAAACCGAACCAACAATGTAGACCAAATTGAATGCTTCTGTATTATTGGGCCTCTTCCTCATCTAGTGAAAGCTTGCTTACAATGAAACGTTCAAGGGATTTTTAGGAACAGTTTTAATATGCCATACGTACTGAAATTATTTCCGCTGAATATAGTAACTGGTATTTCTTCTGCCAACAATGCTCAATTAAATAATAAAATTAGGGTTCATTTATAGTAAAAGACCTCGAAGCAATCCATACTAGTAATGATGTTTCTAAAACCAATAAATTTGTTCTAAGCCTGTTCTACATTCAGAGTTTGTGTAAGACTGTTCTATTCAGATTACGAACAAAATCAGGCATCGTGACCGTGCAACTACTCAGAGCTAGTTACACTACACACGGTGATTCAAAAACAAAGAACAGATTTCGATTGTTTATTACAGACACACTATAAAAGACAGACACACAGTGCGCTTATTACGGGATAGAGGAAGATTCAAAGTTTTATGTTCACACTGATGCTACACCATACACTTAATATAAGCAACATGCTTTACTCGATAAACATCGAAAAGGTAGTCGATTTCACTCTGCGCACGAATCAACAGATCCCTGCCCATCTGGTGGACTTCAGAGGGCACCGTCTGAACGCATCTCGGATAAGCTCGAGAGTTTCATCAGCTGTGCGTGGCCGACCAGTGCTCTTCCCTTTACATATGCAAACAACTTCGAGGAATTTTTTATGGCAGTCATAAATCTGCTTGTGGAGAGGTGGCTTCTTGCTGAGTAGACGGCGGAAAGCACGTTGTACTTGAACGATGGATTGACTTTGCACAAATTCCAACACACCCAAGATGATTTATCTTGTAATGTAGTCGCCATGTTCCTACAGAGAAACAATAGCTCAGCTGTGTCAAAACTATGAACCTTCGTCTACCCGGAAACATGCCTGTTTCTATCTTTTAAAGCTTGTCTGTAAGAAACAACTGAAATCTGTTCTTTGCTTTTGAATCAACCGGTAGTTCTGCTCGAGGATGACAATGGCATCATATATCGTACTCAGTAAATCACTGTCTGCTCCAACAATTCTGAAAAGCTTCAGGTGAACGAGATGGGAAATCGTATTGTACACAAATTCATCGAATCGCTGAGAAGGAACTTTTTTTCGCTTAGGTGGAACCACATGATTGGATTACCTGTAACGATGTTATTGACCACATGACCTAAGAAAGCCTAACCTATCCTGAACAAAGAAGTCGTTACTGTTAGGGAATATAACTTGTACTGAAACTCAAAATATAGTTAGGATTCATGACAGAAGGCTGTCAATTTGAACAGAAATAGACAAAAATACAAAAATGTAAAAGCTATTCAGTTACTTACCCGAAGGTGCTTCAGTCCACGAAATACCAGACACAAGCTCGTTCTCGGCCTTGCTTATTTAATATCTAAACTTAAATGCAATCACTGCCGTTTTCGCAAGCATCTGCACTTCGTAGAGACTCTTTTTCTATTCTTATGGAGAAAAGGACGATGCAAGACATCTTTACCTTGAGTTTAGCGAGCGACATGAAATTATGGCAGTTTTGTAACACGAGATTGTGAAGTTTGGTCGTTCGGTGCCAACCTTTGTAGCTTCTTTATTAGTAACGCAGGATCACAGAACTTACGAGGAGCTCTTCACGTATGCTGTCGCTATTGACTCCAGCAGAAATACGAATGTAATAATAACGGAGAAAACAATCAGTTCCATCAGACAGTGATGAAAGACAAGAAGCTTCAAGCAACAGTCTACATTAGTTGCTATATGCCGCTGAAAAGTATTCTCCTGTTAATAGAGGGCGCGTTCTTCTTCTTGTGAGCATGGCGACTGAGTATGCACAACAGTAGCTTACTTACCGTTTCCCGAGGCCTGGGTGAATGTGTGGTCGACCTTTTGGCACATGGTCCCGTTGCCCTTGCAGACGCCGCACGGATCGTCGGCAGCATCGGAATCTAACACCCAGTCGCAGCCCACGTGCTACACAGGAGACAGCAAATAACAGGCTAAAGAACCACCGCTGTAGCATTTGTGACATTAGACACCACATTTATGCGTGCGGCTTTACGAGCTGCTATAACTTCTAGGATATAGATCATTAAAGCAACCATAACGATAAGAGAAAACGATGTTAACAGTGTATCTAAAAACTAAGGTCAAATGTTACGGAATCCATCAGCTGCTTTGCTACTCGTTCCACAAAAGAAACCAGCTGCAGTTTACCTAACACCAAAGTGCATTTGTGAGCAACATCTGGTCGATGGCTCAATGGTGCCTTGTGTGCGCGGATTAGCGAAACAGTTTAGTTCACACATCATTATTCTGTGCCCTCTTATTATCTCCTCCTTATCTATACAGTAACTTTCCTCCATGACCGCTAATATCGTACTTTTTCCATTCTTTACATACATTGTTTTTGTTTTCTTTGAGTAGGTGTTCAAACAGCAGTGGCTAAAACGTGAAATCGAACCCTGCTGTCCGAGCTAAAATGCTGCTGCACGTACAAAATGCTTGATATTTCTACAGACTGAATGCGTAAAGGATAATTTCTTCCCACATATCGATGTAATTTTCATCAGAGGTGCTATAACGTGATGTGTCTCAAGTCTCAACGAGACACGAGCCAGAAATTGGGACGTCTTACGAGAATTATTGTAGCCGATGGTGGGATCAAGCTATACAGGGAGGGCATGGGGATATATCGTAATCAGCTATTGTGGCAGAGATATGTTTATGGGCTTACGAAATTAACTTATAGTTGTAACAAAACGGTTTGGTCGACCTATTGTTTAAAAGTAGAATGGATCTTGTATGTGTTGATCTAAACTCGTCTTGTATGAAATTTTGTTATTTAAATCTATTAAGAAATGATCTGAATTTCAATGGTAACGGAACCAATACAGTGGGTTTCATTTGCTGATCGATTCCTATATTGACCCTACGTTCTTCCCCAAACCCAAAACACTTCGTTACCTATGGAAATTCACAATACTATACTTCACGGATATTATGTCTGGTTACCCGCTGTCGTTTACCACGGTTACTGAGAGATAAATGCTTTCAAACAACTAAAAGTTCAATAGAATATGACTCTACATTTCCAATGTAGACATATTCAAGTAGCGAAAAATATACAACGAAACACATGTTCCTCAGCAATCAATTTGTTTAATACACTGGCGACAGCTGTTGGCTAGTCAGAAATAAGACAAGAAATTATAGTAGCTTCTCGCACACGTTGAGTAATGGCGAACTAAGATATCATAATATCAGATTTGGTAAAAATTACTATTAAAATTATAAGATAATTTTGGAAATTGCTTTAAATAGCTTAGAATAGTTATCGACATTACTATAAAATTTACCAACAATATTGTCAAGACTTATAGTGAAAGTATGTTAGCCAGGTGACAGGCTTCGTTAGCGGCGGAAACAGTAGTTGTTTACACATGTAACTTTAAATTTATTACAGAGAAAGTCAGACTTCTATTCTAAATAGAGAAAGATTAGTACATAAGTTAATGCCTGAGGGAGCTTGCATTTTTATCATTTCGTCTCACAAAATCTCTCGGTTGGATGGGTTTGTATAGTCTGTATTCCGAGGTACTGCATCAGCAATGACAGGTGATGTTTTCCATCTACCTTGAAATGAATTTGGTGATTTCATGCTAATTATTCTTCCATTTTAGGTAGCATTCCTACTGTCTTCCTGTTTTACTCACTGTCGAAACTTCGATGCCGTAGAGTTTCGGTAACCAGCTGTCCACGGCTTGATCACGTTCCACATAACTGAACACTCAGGATACAGTGGCGTCCACTGCCATAAATGATATCGCCACGCTTTTATTTGCAGTCATTTACTCACAATCCTCATACAGTCCATACTGATACTGCGTTCTCGTTGTTGCAACTGCAAGCGTCTGTAACACTTGCGAAAACGTCTTGGAAGTCTGCCTCAGCCGTCACTGTTCATCGTTTATCCGCCGGTAATCACTGTCCACCGGCTGTACGTATTAGTTCAGTTCACATTAGAGTGTCCACAACATGTAAAATCCGCGAGCAGCCACAAACACGCCGGCCGCTGTGGCCGAGCGGGTCTAGGCACTTCAGTCTGGAATCGCGCGACCGCTACAGTCGCAGGTTCGAATCCTGCCTCGAGCATGGGTGTGTGTGATGTCCTTAGATTAGTTAGGTTTAAGTAGTTCTAAGTTCTAGGGGACTGATGACCATAGATGTTAAGTCCCATAGTGCTCAGAGCCATTTTTTTTTGAACCATTATTGGCGAACCAGCCAAAAAAACTGAACAGTTAAGGTTCGCGTGTTTTCTTCAGTTGCCTTCAACCACGAATACTGACAGTATCGGCGTTTCGCATGGGGAGCTGAATACGTTGCTTTACTAAGATTTTATTTTATATTTGTAGTATCGCAGCTTATCGATACTGCCGGTGCCTCGAGAGGCGCTTTGAACATCGCCACCAACATGATATCCTGACCAATGAAGAAACTCCAGGTCGCCGACCAATGAAGACCGTTAGGACGGTGTTATAAATGGCGGGCACTTGCACACCTGCTTCTAGTTCGAGACTAGGTCCGTGTTATTAGATGGTGCCGAACGTTGATAGCCGGCTCTACCGACAGACATTCAGCGTACGCAGACGCACGCCCACGTCCTGCCCCTGTTTATAGCTAGCCACGGCTGCTGCATGTTGTCAACATTGTAGCAGTTCTTCGGTAACAAGTTGAGTAAAATATGCACTTTGTCAACTAATCTTTAGCATGCTTGTCCAGATTTCTATGATGACAGATCCCGTTAGGCTACCTTCCATCATCATTAGCAACGAGGACTTAACATATGGCTCCTCGGAACATAAAGGTTGCCGACTCGCACCATAACAATATTTTTAGAGAAAACATAGACGCCATATACAACTTGCAATAGTGAGTGTCCAATCTACATCACAGTCTATATCAGATCTTCCACCGAATTTAAGTTTCACTTTCGATAGAAAACAGTCCTCTCACATATACAGGATATTTCAACGTCTTTTTATAACATTATTTGTTGATTCATCTAATTTTTTATAATTCTTTTGCTTTAAAATATTCGCATATTGGTAGCTACTATATTTCCTGTATATGTAAAGTAAAGTGTACTGTACTGGTAGCCGAAGTTCTTTGCCTTATATGTGAGTAATATATGTAAAATACTATGTAAGTTGCTTATTACGTTAAATAATTTTCTGATAACATTTGCATTTAAAATCATTTATGTGTATAAACTGTTCATGTTGACATAAATTTGACAATTGTAAGAAACGGTCACGCTTAGGAACAATGTAAGAAATAGATGTTATGTAAAAGCCAGTGTGCTTTTGTTTGAAACGAAAGTGGCTCTGGGGAGTGGAAAAGGTGGCAAGGGCGAATTGGCGTGCTACCTAGTGCAAGCGCGGGAAGTAAGTTACACAGTCCGTAGGCAGTAGTGATTGAGACAACACCTTTGTGGAGCAGGAGAATCTTTTCCCGAAAATTTGCAGATGAAGACTACAAACGGCTTGCGGCATTGCTACGAGTTGTTGGGCTACTGTACGTAAAACTGAACGACGCCAAGAAGAGACATTGAGCCCATACGGAAGATACTTGCAGGCCGCTCTGTGGGTAATGTAGCCGTCATAATTGTTCGCCACACCCAAGCCTACAGCCACCAGATAAGATTTTTTTTTTATTTTGCTTTTGCGCAGCGTGAACCATTAATTTAAACTGTGTTTTAATAATCATTCTTGAACTTTAAAGAAGCTGGTTCACCATGTTATGTCATCCTAATCACATACCTATATAGGGTTCCTTCCTGGTGTTTGATTAATCCGAGTATCCTGCTTTACAGACTTATGAAGTGCCAAGTTAATATAAAGAGACAGCATTTAAATTGTTTTTGTGTAAATAATGTGAAAGTTTCCTTAACTATTGCAAAGTGTTATAGTAAAAGTTTGCGTATGTAAAATTCAGAGTGTAGCCGAGTTTCTAGAATCTGTTAAATGACTATACAGAGTTATAAAATTATAAACAGCCGACCAGTTGCAATGGGTAAAGAAATTCTTTACCTAGGTTTCGACAAATATAAATTTGCCTTCTTCAGAAGATAACCTAAGGACAATAAACATCATAGCTTACATTAGAAAAGTATGAAACTTATAAGCCAAGAAAAAAATTTAAGACAAATTAGAGAACTCTTGCATTACAGAAGTATGATAACGACTACTGGTACTTACAATTTTACATTAGTAAGGACTAATGTACCATCGCCGTTTTTACAATTGTCGGCATAGATCCATGTATCAAAAATAAAATATAGCCCTGTAATTAGGGTTTGTCACGTTAATATAAAATAGCTCATGGATCTTGCAGAGCTCACAACCGACTGACTGTAATCGGCGAGCGCAGTTGCTCTGAAAACAGGGCAGGTGGCGCTCGTGCCGAGAAACATGTGCCAATTGGTGTACAAAAGAAACGTGTAAATTATTAGTATTAATAACGTACTTAGGTAGAGTAACAATAAAAAAAGAAAGGAAATTAACACTACCGTTATAACAGTTTGGGAGCATTGGTACAAATAATGTAGTTATACATAAAAAAGACAGGTGGCGCTTACGCCGAGAAACTTACGCCCAGTGGCATATAGAGCCAAAATATAAAAAATTCCATTACTATATTAGTGAAGCCACAAACGGTATACATTCATCTATCACTGTTTTCGTGTGTAATGATTTGTTTTTCAGATATATGGGGCCGTATTAAAACATTCAGTTAAAGATTCTATTAAAGTCTATTAAAGTATCACACCACAGTCTCTCACACACACCGACAACTTACACGCACGACACAGGTTTCGTCTGAAAGCTGAAACAAAGAGGAAAGCAGTCACCGACCACATGGTGTTCGCAGAAGGGGGGCAGCCCATTCCATCTTTCTGTCGAATTCAGCCTCAGCCCCGAGCGGTGACGGTAGTAAAAACTATTTCTCCCACGCCTAGATTTACCCACGGGTGGCGACCGTTTCCATGCACAGGTTAACGTCACCAGGCAAAGAAAGTTTATTTTTTATTACACCTCACAAACATAATAGCCATGAAGGAGAGACTTAGGAGCAAGTTGGCCGGCGACTGAGACTGAAGAGGAGCGATCAGACTCCCTCAACTCTTCCACTTCTGCTGCCGCTTCCATCTAGGGAGCCTGTATTGCTGAAACATCCTCCACCCCCACCATAACTGATGCCGCGAGCAGCCTATTTACTCTTAACGCACCAGCTGTTAAAGAGTTTGCAATCCTCTTTACTTCCTCCATTGCAGCCAGCACGAAGCTTAGCCGGCCGGTGTGGCCGTGCGGTTAAAGGCGCTTCAGTCTGGAACCGCGTGACCGCTTCGGTCGCAGGTTCGAATCCTGCCTCGGGCATGGATGTGTGTGATGTCCTTAGGTTAGTTAGGTTTAAGTAGTTCTAAGTTCTAGGGGACTTATGACCACAGATGTTGAGTCCCATATTGCTCAGAGCCATTTGAACCATTTGAACGAAGCATACGACGATATCACGGTAGCTAACACACAGTCGTCGAAAACTCTAATCATCGCAACTAACATAAAAAAGGAGAGTGCTGCTTCGTAACGAGGTGTCGCTTCTAAGCGCAATACAGGCAAAGTTTCATCAGCTGGTTGCCAGAATGCATTTGTAGAGTGCGAAATTACATGCTCAAGATGCAGAATTAGCTTTGCGAGAAGTGAAAACTGTTTGCTGAAGTTATTCAGGTACAGAGTAACGAAATCACCAGAAGGTTAGATGAAGAGATTCAGGGGTTAAAAACGCAAGGAGAGCTGATATACAAGATGCTGCTGGGTAACGGGGAGACTTCGACATCAACATGAGGCTAAGTATAGCTGATAAGTGTTTTCAGTGTTTCCAGGGAGTAGACAAGCTACTTGTTTCTCGAGTGCTGAGGAAGCTTGGAGTCATTGGCTGACCAGGTGGAGGGAATCGGTGTAGTCAT